>NW_015505755.1:1148262-1178326 GCF_001515645.1 Sinocyclocheilus grahami
GTTTTATGTTTACGCGGCGCGATGCAGCGCATCGCGTAAAAAGACAGTATAAGTCATTATAATCAGTAATTATGTCTCCACTGGATGCAACAAATGCCTCGTTTATAATGGGTTTTAATGTTTTTGTGTCGTCGCTCCGGCTGGGACACGCCATCACAGTATGGTGAGGGGCGTAACATTTCTGTCTCACGCTTGAGGTATTCGGCCAATCACAACGCACTGGATAGCTGGCCAATCACAGCACACCTCGCCTTTTTAGACCTATGTGCTTTGTAAAAATCTACACGTTTCAGAAAGGCGGGGCATAGAGGAGAAACAATAATGTACAGTATGTGGAAATTAATGTGTTTTTTTTTTTACTTTAAACCGCATAAACACATTTCATTACACCAAATACACAAAATAATGTTCTTTTTAGCAGCATCATATGACCCCTTTAAAATTTTAATTTCTTTATTGCAAAATGTTATAACTGGCACCGTTTTGGAGAGAAATGGGCTCTCATTTTAACCCATATCATGGTGTGTGATGCTGAACTATGAGTTTCTAATGGTGTTTGTATTTGCACCGTTCTAAACATTAGTATTTTATGTGCAACAACAGCATATGCTGTCTCAGTGGCCTGACACATGATTTTAAATCAATTTTTTCAAACTTTATGATTTAAATGGAGATGACTGAATAACTTTCATCTTTTCTTCCACTGAATACTGTTTCCGTGCTGTTTTGATGTATTTTAAAGAGTTGGCAGTCAAAATTAAAACTCCTGGATGATAGATATTCTTCATTCTTTATGACAAATAAGATAATATGAATTACAGAATGTACAACATTTTTAAAATCTATAAATTGCGGTGTACAGCGTTTATTATGAGGGGATAGAATCCGCAGCTCAGTAATCACTACTCAATACTCATGAGTACTTTTAAATAGGCTACTCTTTTACTCTTACTCAAGTAGTTTTTTGGACAAGTACTTTTACTCTACTCACACTACATTTTTTGGAAGTTAATGGTACTTTTACTTGAGTATATTTTTTCAGTACTCTTTCCACCACTGCTCCCAATCCTCCATCATTCTTTCCACCCTCACTTCCTGTCTTCTTCTCAGACATTTCTGCACTGCCAACAGTTCCTCTGAAAACACATTGTACACAATGGACATCTTTGTTGAGACATTTTTCCTGTTAGCTTGGGGATAAAAAGGCAGCAGAAATAAAAAAAAAAACAGTCACCTAGCTTCCTGCAGACATTATCTACCATGCAAATGTTTAACGAGACATTTCAGTCGCCTCAGAACATTTTCCTTTCTGTCAAGCTCACTATTGTTGTGCAATATTCGATTATTTCACATTATTATTGTGCATGTAGACAAAAAAAGCATATATCACAAGAAGGCACACCAGCATTCCCAAACAATGTCTGTAACAGACCTTGAGAGTTATTGTCTGGAAGAAAAAGAATAGCCTACCTTTGGTATAGTGTTTTTTTCTGTTTCAGTCAGTTCAAAATGTACAAATAGAGGTTAACTTGTGCCTGTAAAAGGAAGGAGAGAGGGAATATAAGCTTGATTGTGCATCAGATCAGAAGATGGAGTACACAAAAAAAATGCTGGGTTGTTTCAACCCAACTCTGAGTCAAATATGGACTAACCCAACTTTTGGGTTAAAAATGTAATTTAAAAAATGTAACCCAACAGCTGGATTAGTCCATATTTGACTCAAAGTGCAGCATTTTTTAGAGTGAATGCAGCTGCTATGTCATCATCTTGACTGAAATGCTGAGGGTTTAAAAGCAGGGTGAGACTAATGTACTATACACAAAGTTTAGGTATACTGCTTTATTACCACCACCAAAAAATTGGACAAAACATAAATCACAATAAATACACATGAAACTGAATCTATACAGCAATCAAACCACTGGTCTATGCATAATAGGTAATCAACAGCCAGTAGCAATAAATATTATAAAAGCTACACAAAATACACTTTTTTCCATATAAACTGGGAATTTGAGATTACTTAGTTTCAATAAATATGTTAATATTATTATATTATAAATATTAAAGTACTGGTTGATAGTCCCAATTGTAAAGAAAACTGCGTTTCAAAAGACTAACTCTGATAACTTGTACACACATCAAAAGGAACTGGAACCTGAATTTAAATTGGAATGAAAAACCTCAAACCCAGAGCGGGGGATTTGTCTCATTTCAATAGTCCACCACATGCCACTTATTCCACAAAAGGGATAAAGAGGAAGAGGGTTACTTTGGTTTTAATTAAAACAAATATTTTCCCAGACAACAATGACTCATAACCTATATAATCCCTTTCAAAGCGAATAACAAAAAGTGTGAGGACTCGCTTGTGCTCTTTCCTCTTAATCACAGTCACCTAGCTTCCTGCAGACATTATCTACCATGCAAATGTTTAACGAGACATTTCAGTCGCCTCAGAACATTTTCCTTTCTGTCAAGCTCACTATTGTTGTGCAATATTCGATTATTTCACATTATTATTGTGCATGTAGACAAAAAAGCATATATCACAAGAAGGCACACCAGCATTCCCAAACAATGTCTGTAACAGACCTTGAGAGTTATTGTCTGGAAGAAAAAGAATAGCCTACCTTTGGTATAGTGTTTTTTTCTGTTTCAGTCAGTTCAAAATGTACAAATAGAGGTTAACTTGTGCCTGTAAAAGGAAGGAGAGAGGGAATATAAGCTTGATTGTGCATCAGATCAGAAGATGGAGTACACAAAAAAAATGCTGGGTTGTTTCAACCCAACTCTGAGTCAAATATGGACTAACCCAACTTTTGGGTTAAAAATGTAATTTAAAAAATGTAACCCAACAGCTGGATTAGTCCATATTTGACTCAAAGTGCAGCATTTTTTAGAGTGAATGCAGCTGCTATGTCATCATCTTGACTGAAATGCTGAGGGTTTAAAAGCAGGGTGAGACTAATGTACTATACACAAAGTTTAGGTATACTGCTTTATTACCACCACCAAAAAATTGGACAAAACATAAATCACAATAAATACACATGAAACTGAATCTATACAGCAATCAAACCACTGGTCTATGCATAATAGGTAATCAACAGCCAGTAGCAATAAATATTATAAAAGCTACACAAAATACACTTTTTTCCATATAAACTGGGAATTTGAGATTACTTAGTTTCAATAAATATGTTAATATTATTATATTATAAATATTAAAGTACTGGTTGATAGTCCCAATTGTAAAGAAAACTGCGTTTCAAAAGACTAACTCTGATAACTTGTACACACATCAAAAGGAACTGGAACCTGAATTTAAATTGGAATGAAAAACCTCAAACCCAGAGCGGGGGATTTGTCTCATTTCAATAGTCCACCACATGCCACTTATTCCACAAAAGGGATAAAGAGGAAGAGGGTTACTTTGGTTTTAATTAAAACAAATATTTTCCCAGACAACAATGACTCATAACCTATATAATCCCTTTCAAAGCGAATAACAAAAAGTGTGAGGACTCGCTTGTGCTCTTTCCTCTTAATCAAGAAAGTTGTAACACACAATATGTTATAGGCCCTCAAAACCTTGCCATACACACACACGCTTCAACTGATGATAGACAAAAGTAAAGCGCATTAAAAGGGGTGTGTCTTATTGAGCGAAGCAGATCACAGCTGCACACTGAGGCACAACTGTGCCGACCGTCTGTCCACATGGCAGCAATACTCTGCATGTGTGGCACATGACAAAGCTGTGGCTCACCGACTTGCAGACCATGTGGTGTTTTTGCAAAAGATTCCCTTATTAGATCTTTTTTTAGACACTGGGGGTGTGACTCATACTGGTGAGTGTTAGACATACTGAACAACACATTCCACCAATGGTGCTGAAAAACAGCTCCGATTAAATATTGTCTTTAAAAAGTTGTTAAAAATTAAGGAAGGTGTGGGAGTGTTTGGACAGTGAGTCAGTATTAACCCCCTGATCATGTGACTTCAGTTACCATGGTAACAAAATCAGTAAGAAGCCTTAGTGTCAAACACATGAGAAGCATAGTTTTAACTCCGTTTAATAAAACAAAAACAACTTGCTCATAGTGATGCGAATGCTCACACGTCACAAAAGTTATTAAATTATTATCAGTTTTAAAATCCCAGATAGCAGTGATGCACCAAAATGATTTTTTTTAAAGAAACCAGAATTAACACTTTTATTTCCGAAAACCAAAACTGAAAATCATATTTCCATAATACATTTGCGTAACTGAACTCTTACTGCCATTCAGGTCCAGGGTATATCGTGCTCTCAGATGATAAATTAAACCAGTCGTAGTAAAGTTCTTCGACAACCAGCTGCCATTTCAGCGGAACAAATTTTACTTATTGCTACTTCATCATTATTTTTGGTCCATCCACACTACTGACATTTTTACCTGTTGTAGTTTATCCTCGTTATGTGCATGAAACAGATAGAACACGTCAAAGAAAGGTTAGTAAACATCACCGTTTTGGTCCAAAATTTTGGTGCATCACTAGAAAGTCATATGCATTTGTATTTGCATTGATGTTTTACAAATGTAGCTGTGACACACTGTTGCAGAGTGTGTGTTGTGTGCTTGTGAGAGAGTGTTTGCTAGCTTAGAATTGGGACAAAATAAATCTTTAACACAACTAAGTGGTACAAAGCTATGAAATCACTACCCATGTATCAGATGGCCTGGGTTCCTGCTTGATAGGAAAATGACTTGGCTGTTTTGAAAGGTTGACACGTGTGCATCAGGTTATTTAAAGTTTATTTTGGCATGCATATTATCTACAGTATCCTGCCTATGGAAGATCAAGATACATTTACAAAACAGTACAAAAGTTCAACAGTATTTCCACCATTTGTAGAACTGCTTATAGCTCAATTCAACTCATTTCAAAACGATAAACTTCACACTGTTATTGATCTAAACCAACACTGAACTGACTTGTGCTAAATAATGACAATACTGACATTTAGAGCGGTCTCTTATAGTTAAGTTTGCATAACTGAATTTGATGCTTTCCTGTTTATCTTTGTGAAGCTGCTTTGACACAATCGGTGTTGTATAAAGTGCTATAGAAATAAAGGTGATTAACTTGAGTTTAATGAAAGTACCACAAAGATACAATTCATACTCTATAGTTATAACACATTGATATTGTGTGACAGAAAGAGAGAGGGATGCGGACCAGGTGTGCCCATCAGCATTTCCTGCCATGGACATGACCTAGCGGAAGACTACGCAGAGACTTCCTGTGTGAACAGGAAATGGGGAGTGAGCCAAAACAGTGTCAGAGGAAAACCCCAATAGTGAGACTTTACCATAAACTGGCTATTGTTACTGAGCGGACAGACCAAACAGTGTCCATACATGGGAACAGACAGTGAAGTGCACGGCATTAAGTTGAAGCTTGAAACAGAGACTGTGTTCCACGCTGACTGGCACATTCAAATTACAAGCTCGAACTAACCCAAAATTGCATTTCTTTCTTCCCTCTCCAGGCAAACAGACCCAGATGCACAAGTCCTCAATTAAAGATGAAAAGAATATGTTAATCAAAGTTAATGCATTAACACAGTAAAGTTCTTCTGTCCATACTTCTCACTAGATTATTTGATCATGCATCAAAGCACATGGGGAACACAAACACAGAATTAAAACAATAATTAGATTATATAACAACTTCCCCACGCCTTACGGACTTATTCTTACATATGCTAGTCTGTTGCTGCTCTCATTCAATGGTCTCTAAGATTTGTATTAATTAGGTATGTGTCACTCATGAAAGATTTGCTCATTTTAAACAACTCTTTTATATGACACGGGAGTAACGAGTTGCCTCAGAGAGTGATTCATTCATTGTTTTTGTGACCACATATGCGCAACATCCTTTCGTTCATCAAATCTGTTTCCTGTGAACAGCCTATGTGGCTGTTATTTGACAAAAGGATGAAAAACTAAAAAAAAACAGGTGAATGGTGAATTAATCATAAATGGTTTATCCTAATTTGTCTTTGGCTGATATTATAATGATTTTCTAAATTAGAGTATGATCAAGCTTTGCGTAAATACAGTAGATGTTTTGGGGAAATTTGGCTATTCAAAATGTAACAGTTTAATTTTATTCTGCTCAAATGACCAAAATTACTTGAATAAATATAAATTGAATAAAGATTTTTTTTTTTTCATTTTGTGAGTGAGATTCAAAGACCTGGATCAGGAAAACTATATGATTCTCCCATCAGAAGTACTTACTTTGAAACAATTTTCACTCAGAAATTGCTAGCAAATGTCACAAATAATTACAAAGAAATGGCAAGTAACACATTGAATAAAACATTACATTTGGAAGTAGAAAGACTGAAATATCATTTTCTCCAATCAAGCTCCAATAATCTACTTTTATTTCCATTTGAAGAATAATTTTTACACTGTAATAGCAATTAAAGTAAACAAGATAATCGTGTTAAACTTATTTAAATTTAAAGTGCCCCTATTATGCCATTTCGAATATTGCCTTTCATGCAGTGTGTAATGTAGTAAATATGTTTGTAAACTATCTGCAAAATTGTAAAGCCAAAAGTGCACGATAAATAAAGTTATTGTCTCCTAAAAGAAAGAATCGACTTTGAACAGCTGAAACAAGTCGTCAGTAATTTGTGTAGCCAAACATCATGTAGAGAAGACCCTGTGAAATTAAATTAGTTTTATTTTCACTTCCGAAAGATGAGGCTGTAAAGAATCAGTGGTTAAAATTCATTTTTTCCACCGTACCACAGCAGTACAACGCCAGTCTTTTTGTATGTTCCCTTCATTTTACTGACAACTGCTTCTCTAATCTCGGGGAGTTCAACACGGGATTCACAAAACGCTTGCTCTTGAAAGATGGCTCAATACCCAGTTTATTTGGACCAGCTGGCTCCACTGAATCACAATCTGTATGTATGATAAAAAAAATAGATGTTTATATTTTTGAGCATTCAAAATACGGAACTATGGCAATGGGCAAATCGCTTCCGACACATGCTGTACACGGTAAACCAATCATTACAGACTGGGCTATCTGACCAATCAGAGCATAGCAGGCTTGCGGAAAGGAGGGGTTTAAAGAGACTGAATCTTTGAACTGCTTCGAATATATCGTTTGAGAAACGTTGGAAAATGAGGTGATATTAAATGCATATCAGAAAACAAAAGCGTTTTTTGACTTTGCATGCATGTAAACCTATTGGACGAGACTCCAAAAACAATATTAGGAACCTTTAAACTGGCATAATAATGCAAGAAACTGACCCGAATGCTGACAATTTGTCAGGTCCCATTAGCAGACCTCAACAGAAAGAGAGAAAATGGACAGAAGCTAGCACTAATACTACATAATGGATTTTGGAGAGCTAAGAGTAAAAGAGTGAACATTTCTCTTATTCTGATGTTCTCCCGGGATGTCCTAATGCTAGGTTATTGATTAACAACCTTCAACTTAACCACACACACAAACACACAGCAAACTAGATGACATGAATCAGCAGAAATGCCTGAAATGGAGAAAGCAAGATACAGAAGAGCATATATGTATATACAGGGCTCCAGACTGCGACTAAAGTGGTCGCATTTGCGACCAAAAATATTAATTTGCGAGTGAAGTTTTTGCTGAGGTCGCCATTGGCGAGTGGCGACTATATATATTTACATGTTATGACTTAAAATTTGTTATGCCTTTTTTCCGGATTGTTTTGCAATCGCGTCATTTGCTATGTTCACATATTAAACTGAGACGATGCGCATCAAAGTTTTAGTGGAAAAAAGAGTTTCAAATAGTCCTCATCTCTGCCGCACAGCAGCATTGCCGCACACCTGTAAAACGCAGCTCAGTTGTACAGCGCGAGAGAGATCGAAATGACAGAGATGTGCAAGTAAAAGTGTGGAAAAGCAGAGTCTATGTCGTGCACAACTTGAACAAACTACAACAGGTAAAGCTGTCAACTGTGTGGATATTGGCAATATCGTTAACAATTCTCTTCTATAATCATTACTAATATGGCTTCTTCTTATCAAGATCTTAGTCTATATGCTGTTCGGTTAACGCGTGAACTTCATATTATTTGAAGCACACTTGCCGTCCGTCCATTAATCACAAAATGCTTTGTTACTTTTTAATAAACAAAGTATCAGCTTTAAAATTATGGCAAATTCATAACGAAATTCAAACCATAAATACAGTTCTGTCAGGACCACTATCGTCAAAATGATAGATACTTAGCATAAAGTTTGGTTTGGCGGTATGGTTCTGTTCTGGGCAAAAACCTCCCTGCCCATCCATGCAGCCTGTCATGAATGAGCAGTGAGAGCAGCAATAATAACCCGCCTAGGGTTAACAGAACAGAACAAGGCAGATATCATTAATGTACTTAATGATATTTAAGTGTAACACTTTATTCAAGATAAAGGAGTCTGATTAGCAAGGAATATCAGAAAGCCAAGTCTTGACTGTGGCGAATGGAGGAGCTGGGGATGGAGGAGGGTAATTTGCTCTGGAGCAAGCTCAAAAGCTGCTGAATAATACTGAATAGAGCTTATATAGGAATGCCGTGATAGGTGTCGTATTCCTATAGGTAGATGTGATCAGCTGATGCAAGCTTGACTCACGTGACCTGCCAGAACTAATGCTAACGCTTAATTTTTGGCTAGGGTTGGGAATCGAAAATTGATTCCGATTCCAGAATCGGATACTTAAAGGTTAAACTTAAAAGCGGTGAGGTTGCGAATTGCAACCAACGGCTCAGTCCCCCGCTCACCCCTCCCTTTAGAGAAGCTACGGTGGCCGATACAGGACTAAGATGTCGTCGGTAAAGATAGCAGAGAGCAATGAGATTTCTTTACAAAGGTAAATTAAGGAATTATATTTACTTAATTATTTAATAAATCGATGTTATTGCGAATATTAATGTACTTGTTCATCATTGTGTCACTGTTTTATTCGCAAGAACAACAAAGTGACGAAACGCGCTGTGTAGAGCAGTTTGTCCGTTTAGGGCTACTGTAGAAACATGGTGGCGACTTCCATGTAAGGAGACCCGCGGTGTATTTAGATATAAATTGCTCAATCTAAGGTAATAAAAACATAACGGTTCATTAAGTAAGGTATTTATACACCTCTGAAAACATAGTTATACATATTATATTGCATTTCTGTCAATAGATCGATGTATTACACATTGCATCTTTAAGGTCAGGAATCGGATACTTGTTGTCAAATTAAAATTTCGATTTCGCCTATCGATTCCTACGCTTTTTTTTTCTTCTTCATCTGTGACCTAGCGATCTGCCAGGAACTTGCTCGCTAATCAAAGCTCTCCAAAGTTTGGTTACATTTGCGATCAGAAGCCAAAAAAGCTAAGTATAATATCTGTGATAGGTAAACATGTTGCAAGAGAGGTGTCACCACCAACATGACAAAGCACTTTAATTTAATAGATCGTTAAAGATCGCGATTCTAACACCAACGTGATTCTATTCCTAAATTACAATGATTCGTCTGTTTCACTCCTCATCCTTTGACATGTGCGATCAATGTTGTGATCATTTGTTGGTTTGTCCGTGCAGAGTACGATCACACCAGTGTGATTTGAGCATTTAAATCTGCGTTCGCGCTGCCACTGACCTAAAGAGAGCAGCTGTCATCTGTCATGAATGAAACAGCTTCACAGTATCTTCAACCACACAGTATCATTATTTCTGTGTTACAAACATTCAAATCACAGAAGTAATAGGATAAAAGTTTATAGTTCAGATATAAACTGTGTGTACGATGTGTATGGTAGCGATTAAAATATAGTAAATCACCTTTTGAAAGTAATTTGACACTTCAAATGAAGATTTATCGATTACATTGTTACGCCAGTTGGTGGCAAAAAGGGGCTGTTAAAATGTATTTGTCTTTGAATCATTCAAGAGATTCGTTCAAGAACGCTGATTCATCCAGTAATGAAACAAGTACATCTTGAGTGAGTCATTTAATCATTAATTCATAAATTACATGCCTGTTGTAGCCTGTTAATTTTTGTTCATGGTAGGTCTATTGAGTTCCAATAAATGGTTTCGAAATTCTTCGAATTCTTCTGAATTGATAAGCAGAATCGGAATCGGAATTGATAAAATTCAAATGATACCCAACCCTAGTTTTGGTGCTCTTTAATGCGGCAGGCACGGTCGCTTTAGCGCCTCAGTTCAAGCGACAAGTGAACCATTTATATCTTTCTCTTTACTATTGTAGTACATAATGAACATGAATTAACATCAAAATGTTGCCTATTTTATAAGAAAGCCTACAGTACAACTAGGGCTGGGCGATTTTCCCGATTTTGCCGATTAATTCTAATTTATTGTTTTGCCACGATAAAATTTTTTAGAAATCGAGGAATCGCGATTTTGAATAGATATATTACCAAATGTTAGAATTAGACATTTTGACAATATGCCGGTGATAACAGTAAAGAGAAAAGAACGATCCAACAACATGAAAAATCTGAATTGATAAGCAGAATCGGAATCGGAATTGATAAAATTCAAATGATACCCAACCCTAGTTTTGGTGCTCTTTAATGCGGCAGGCACGGTCGCTTTAGCGCCTCAGTTCAAGCGACAAGTGAACCATTTATATCTTTCTCTTTACTATTGTAGTACATAATGAACATGAATTAACATCAAAATGTTGCCTATTTTATAAGAAAGCCTACAGTACAACTAGGGCTGGGCGATTTTCCCGATTTTGCCGATTAATTCTAATTTATTGTTTTGCCACGATAAAATTTTTTAGAAATCGAGGAATCGCGATTTTGAATAGATATATTACCAAATGTTAGAATTAGACATTTTGACAATATGCCGGTGATAACAGTAAAGAGAAAAGAACGATCCAACAACATGTTGGTGCACGTGATTAACCGCTCACGTGTGACGCGCTCTGTGAAGGACCATAAATTTAGCGCTAGGCGTCATTCACACAGCGCTTTTGTTTTGACAAAGATGCGACGCGGGCAGTGGAATAGGTAAAACATGCAAGAATATGGGAGTGAACTTATTTTAACTTGAGCGCAGTGTTTTTAGAATGGCGTTTTATGCATGAGACACTGCAAGAGACACAAGCGCAACAGTCAAACACATCCATGTTTACACCGAAAAAACTATGGAAAAGCAGCGCGATCGAATAAAAAACCTGTAAAGAACTACTACTGTATGTCTGATATTTCATGTTTGCATCATGGTGACAGGCTGAAAGCTGCTGTTGTTTTTAAAGAACATTTATAGTTATTAAAAGTCTACTGGTGTTATACCTTCAGTAATTTTTAATTTGAATTACCTTGACTTTTGAGATTTTCTAAAATAATTTTCCTCGTATTATTTCTGAACGCATAATAATGTATAAGTTTGTACAATATGTAGTTGTAGTTTTTGCATCTTTTCTGCAAAGATACTTAACAAGTGATTTGTTTAACATTTACATCATGTTGACAACTTCATGAGTGCTACACTTGGAATTTAATTTTCTTTAACTAGAGGGTTAATAAAGAAAAAGTAACTTGAATCATGTTGTAGTTAAATTTTCAAGTTGACTAGTTAAAAATCTTTAAAAAAATCGATAATCGGTCAAACATTCTGGAAAAATCGAGATTTAAATTTTTTGCAAAATCGCACAGCCCTAAGTACAACTTTCTGAAATGTCTCATGTAAAAGCTCATTCAGTGTTTCAAACTGCGAAAAACGTGTAAAGCTTGTAAACATTGCAACGTAATATACATTTACCTCAGAATAACCATTCGGTGTCAATAAGCTCATCAGTCAGCTAGAAAAATAACTATAAAGAAGAGCATTTTGCTATATTTATGCGCTATTGGATGTTAATATTTTTACTTAACCTGTTGTCTACATGATTCAACTTATCCTATACAAAATTGCATTTTACTAATGAAGAAAAACAGACTGAATGTGTGAAAGACATATGAAAACACTTATAGGATGCACTGAGGAGGAGCCCAAACTACACTAAGTGGCCAAGTGATGCTTTTGGTCCATATTATTTGTACATATTCTGTGTCATGAACAATTCTTTGTGACTGTATATTTCAAGTTGGAAAAGACATTTAATTCCCACTTTAAGTGAACCTTAGTTTCCAGGCCATCTACAAGATTGATTAAAACGCTGATAAATTTTAAAAAATTAAGAAAAGATGAGACATAAAATCACATGAAAGTATGATTGAAATGTAAAAAAAAAATAATAAAATAAATAAAACACGTTTATTCTGTGGCACCTAAAAAAATAATTTGGCACCTAAAATTTTTTCTTATAAGAGCCAATGCTCCTTACGCAATTTTTTTTGTTTGGAGCCCTGATATATATATATATATATATATATATATATATACAGTGGGTACGGATGTGTTATGTCATCGCATTCGATTATGAACTCGATATTGCCTAGCTTGTCAGTGAACTACGGTTCTGTGTAGTAAATGCAGGGTTAAGGGTTAAGGCAGTGCTGGAAAATAATGGTGGCCAGATAAAATATTGACACTTTGGGCCCAATTTGGACATTTTCACTTAAGGGTGTACTCACTTTTGTGGCCAGCGGTTTAGACATTAATGGCTGTGTGTTTAGTTATTTTGAGGGGACAGCAAATTTACACTGTTATACAAGCTGTACACTCACTACTTTACATTGTAGCAAAGTGTCATTTCTTCAGTGTTGTCACATGAAAAGATATAATAAAATATTTACAAAAATGTGAGGGTGTACTCACGTCTGTGAAATACTGTATATATATATATATATATATATGTATTAGGGCTGCACGATAAATTGAAATGGAATTGAGATTGCGATATGACAGAAGCTGCGATAGTCATGCGTATCTTTCAGTGAAGCACGGTTCTGTGATCAGCAGTAAATCTCCATCCAAAGGCCAGAGGGCGCTCTCGCGCTGAAACTCCAAATACGCCTCGCAGAAGAAACCCATTCGCTTTATTCGCTGCAGCTGAATAAACAGAAGATTCAACTACTTTCATTGATTCAATGTGACTAATAAACACATGACTACGGCAATATACGGTTTATCTGAGTTCTTATTATTATAATTTTCATTAAAATAAAGTATATTTATAATGCAATGCCTTTATCACTGCTTAAATACTATGAAATATGTTACGTGCCTTATTCTGTGTAAAAAGCAAGAAGGATTTATTTCAAACACTCGACTGACTTTATGAAGTGAGTTTGGAGTAAAAATATGTTACTAAATGTGGTATTTTCACATGCTTTCAGATGGAGCAGCATTTACTTCACAGAGCTGTAGTTCACTGAGAAGCTATGCAAACAGCTTTTATAATCGCAAACGATTTCTTCGATTTCATAATCGCGCAATAAAATCGTCTGCGATTTTTTTGTGTAACTTGTCAGTGAACTATGACTATGTGTAGTAAATTCCGCTCTATCTGAAAGCATGTGATGATGATTTCCTGCTGATTACAGAACCGGCTTTTTAAACAAAATGCGCATGACAATCGCATTCGATTAATCGTGCAGCCCTAATATATATATATATATATTTCATGAGTATAAAGTGAGAACATTCCTACTAAGAGAGCATTAGTGCACAAAAATATAAAATGTTTATATTTTATTATATTCAAAGGCCTATTGAACAGTTTAAGATCTCAGATGGTTATGTTAAACATCTGGTTTTAAGGGGACAAATCAATACAAATGATCAAAGTCAACATGAAACAGCAAAATGCATTAGCATTGACTGGATGGCACTTATGCTGACAGAAATATCTTAACAATAGTTAAGTGTGGATCCAAATAATCTTCCTACCATCCTTTAATGGAACACCACTGCTCTATATCACAGTGAAAGTTATTACATGACTGTGGAGACCAAAGGATGAGTATCTGTGAAAGCTGTGGAGCAGGCTCACTTTTTGTAATGGATAATATATATATGGCCTCCAGGTTTGCACTGCGATCAGGATTTAATCAGTTCTCTATAAATTCTCAATATTGTGTCATAAAGACACATATATAAACTCTATAGCCAGAAACAGATCATCTATACTGTATAAAGTACATGCTGTGGGAATTTCATCAGATGTAATATTCCCACAGTGAGGGGGGGTTTGATGAGCTCCATTCCAGCTACAGGTCTGAAATCTTCCATTCGATGACCACTCACCATACAGCTTTATGACCCTGTCAGAAAAGACTGCTTACTATAATTCTTCTTAAGTCTTTCCAGATTTTGATTCTGGCCACTGCCAGTCCCCTAACACTCTTTGGACTGATGTGTGCACAACTTTGAGGAAAACCAGCCGGAAAATTGTGTAAGCAAAAGCTAAACTAGAGTGTAGACTGAGTGTAAACTAGGGATGGATCATATCCAACAACCGACTAGCTTATAATTGAAGATGACTAGTTTATGTAGATTATTGCTTATAAAAAATATATTTTATTATTTTGACTTTTATTTGTTACTTTAGCTGTTGGAAAGTTGGGGAAAGACATGAATTCTGTTTCATTACATTGCTTTGTGTCTGTTTTTGTACACAAGAGTTTGTCTTACGTAAATACTCCCAAGAAATGTGTTCAACTGAGTTCAGACGAACCCAAAATCAGCCTGATTATGGCTTTGACAAAAATGATAGAAAGAAAGAAAGTTCACCAAATTTTTCAAGATATAAAAAGTTCATAAAGACATTGAAAAAGCTTTTGATGTTGAACAGATTTAATTTAGGCTTTTATTCACATACAGTGCCTTGCGAAAGTATTCACATCCCTTATTTTTTTTTTCATGTTTTGTTAAGTTGCTGCCTTATGTAAAACTGCTTTAAATTACTTTTTTCCCACATCAATCTACACGCCATACTCCATAATGGAAAAGCAAAAAACTGGTTTTTAATATCTTCGCAAATTTATTAAAAATAAAAAAACTTAAATGATTCCATTGCATAAGTGTTCATACCCTTATCTGGGACAGTTGAAATATTGCTTGTAGATGTTACTACACTTTGAGTGAAGTTAATCTGTGGTAAATTCAATTGAATGGGTATGATTTGGAAAGGCACACACATCTTAATAAAAGGTCTAACAGCTGATAATGCATATCAGAGCAAAAACCGGCACTGCTCATCACCTGCAGAGTACCATCCCAAAAGTAAAGTGTGCTGGTAGCAGACTCATGCTGTGGGGCTGTTTTTCAGTGGCAGGGACTTAGGGACACATCAGAGTAGAAGAAAAGCTCAACGCACCAAAATATTGATATAGCCTTAATGGAAACCCGGTCCAGAGCATTCAGAACCTCAGACTGGGCAGAAGGTTCACCTTCCAAAAGGACAATGACCCTAAGCACACAGCAAGAGTGGCTTATAGACAACTCTGTGAATGTCCTTGAGTGGCCCAGCCACAGCTTGAGCTTGAATCCAATTAATTATTTCTGGAGAAACCTGAAAATGTGAGTCTGCCCCCATCCAACCTGACAGAGCTTGAGAGGAGAAGAGGTGAGGAGATGAATAGCAGATAATTGCCAAATGCTGATGAGCAAAGCTTGTCGCATCAAACAAAAAATACTTGAGACTGTAAAGGTGCTTCAGCTAAATATTTAGTTAAGGGTATGAATACTTATGCAATGTACTTATTTCAGTTTTTTTTTATTTTTTATAAATTTACAAAGTTGTGACAATTCTGTTTTTGCTTTTTTTCAATATGGTGTATGAAGTGTAGATTGACGTGGAAAAAAAGTAATTTAAAGCAGTTTAACATAAGGCAGCAGCATAACAAAACGTGAAAAAAGTGAATACTTTTGCAAGGCACTGTATAAACATTGATCAGTCCACATACATAGAGCACATCAAATATGGTAAATAAGCTTAACTGTACTGGCACCTTATTGGAATCCCAGCACATCAAGAAAGCATGGTGGAGATTCTGTGTCCAGAAACACATTTGTTCTGAATTTGAAAAAAATCTTATGGATGTGGAATGACATGAGGGTGAGCAATTGATGTCATTTTTTTCATTTTTGGGTGAACGATTCCTTTAAAACTGTTTAGTAGTTTTAATCAGGGCAACTCACAACTAGACTGTTTAGTGCATATAGTGTAAACACACTACACAATTTCTGCACATTGCAATGAGAACATGTTCTCCCATTGTAAGCCCCCCTCCCGAAACTGGCACCTGTCGAAGTTGGCTGACCCTGAATCTGTGTGTGGGCCACAGCGGCCACAAAGAGCCACTGAGAGCCAAACAGTGAGGCTGACCTGGAAAAGTTTCCTGTCTGGCACATGGGAGTGTAATTTGGAGCAGCCGCATAATAAAACAGCCATAGTGGCCATAAGATTAACAGGAGGGTGACTACTAGTGGTTTGGAATCTACCAAGGATGTGTGTATGTGTGTGTGAGAGAGACTGCACTGCACACTTACCTTCAACAGAACCCATGTAAGTGACATAAACCTGCTTGTGTACAAAAAAAAAGCCTATGACAAACCCAAACCTTGACTCATAACACGTGTGAGTCATTGTGAACTTGACTAGCTTGCCAGTGCTGATCCTGCTGAACAATTGTAATGAATGGTAGCTACAGAGATAACTCTTACTACCACTTCAAAGGAAAAGATTGAAATCCATATAACAGTTCATCAAAACACATTTTAACAACACATTTTAACTGAGGGATAAAATCTTACAAAAAAGGTATCATAATTGCATCTTAAAGGAATAGTTAACCCCAAAATGAAAAATTACGTTGATTACTCAAACTCATGTCATTTCAAACCCCATAGGATTTTCATTCATCTTCAGCAAACAAATTAAGATCATTTTTATGTTTTCTCATAATTTTTTTCCATCCATTAAAATCCATGCAACCACTATTATCATGCTTCAAAAGTACAAAAATACACTGTTAAAGTACACGAATCAGCAGTTGAGACATGATTATGATCAAAAGAACAGAGCTCATTGGTTCAACCTTGTGTACCAAAGATAACCGGAAATGGGTTTGGAATAGCATGGGGGTGAGTAGATGACAAAAATGTTCATTTTTGGGTGAACTACAAATCACAGAACTTTTTAACAGTAAAGCAGGATTTCTGGGCCAACAGCTGACATATTGAGCATTACGAATTCTCCCATTCATAAACATTCCTTTTGTAATATCTTTATTATTTGTTTAACACAATGTCAGCAGCAGTACTTAACATAAATACAGTATCTTAAATGGAAAGTACAAAGTTAATAAAATACAATCAACAACAACAAAAACTACATAAGACATTTAATAAGGTTAATACTAAATACTTAGTTTTTTTTTTTAAATGTCAGTTAAATCTCCAAGAAAAATATTGTCCAGTTTATTTACAATACTATGCAGTCCAGTAAAAGTTTTTTTTTTGTAATTAATCCTGTTTAATGTACTTTGTAAGGCTCTCACTAACCGTTTGTTTTTACATCCTTTGAGGGAGTTAAAGCCTTTATAGCAAGGTCAGACCCTCCCAAAAATTCACACCCTGTCATCCATACTCAAATCTGAACCTCTCGGATAGAGCCTGTTTTCTAAACACATGCTATGTCTAGTCCTACCCCAAACATAAATAACAAATCAATGGAAACCACAAATGGCAATATACTTAGGTTTGGACTATAGGTGTAATTAGCTTAAGTCTAGACTAGATCTAGTCTTTATCTGGGAAAACTATTTTATCTGAGGAAAACCGAGAAACCAACAAGATTAGAGGCCTGGCGGCACTTCGACCTCCATTACAGGGACACACAAGCCTAGCCAGAAAAGTCAGCAAACAATAAAAGGACCTTCAACTATCAGCGCACACATGTTCTGCAAGCTCAAACATTCTGAAGGACCCTGGAGTGTTTATGCACACGGCTGCAAGATCACGCTTCACCCCCTTCTCATGCTCCACTATATTTATAGATAAAATGTATAAAATAAATACCACATTTTCAGAAGGAAGTTTGAAGTGTGGGTTAAAATTTTGAAGTCATCCCGTTACACACTCAGGTTTCTTACAGCCAGACCCACATAGTATCACTAAGGCCTAATCCCAATTCTACCCCTTAGCCCTTCCCCTTTCACGTGAACGTGCGAAAAGGAGGGGTAGGGGTGTCTCGATTCTCTTTTGGTCGGTTTTTTTTTCGGGACCACACTTCAAACGAAGGGGTATAAATTATCTCAGCGTAAACTGGCTTCAGGGGCAACATGGCTGCCCGAGCGAACAAAAAGACACATAAATGTAAGCATTTTTGGCATTAATAAAGATTTTAATGAAAAGTAATAATTCGTTTTTTGTTACATTCAATTGTGAGTTCATATGTACGGTCATGTTACTCAAAGAAATGTTTGCAAAAAATCGCTTAAGTTCGCTAACGTCATATCATTACAGACTGCACGATAGTGCCACAACATATGTTCATGTCTGATCAGGGCGATAACCACTGTAGACATTGAGGGGTCTAGTCCCCCCAATAATTAGAAATCGCTAAACCCTTTCCTCAAATACTGCCGATTTGAAAGAGAGAGAGAGAGAGAGAGAGAGATGAAAGTTGCATGTATGCGCGTCTGTGCGTTTCTCTTTTTAGAGTTTACTTCAAAAACAGCGATTTTATCCTCTCATTGCTGGAAAATATAATGTAGCGATTCAGTATTTAAACCCCGTTCACACTGCCAGCGACACGCTCCCATTAATTTTCAATGGAGAGCTGGCGACTTCCGGCGACACGAGCGACAGTGACCGTTGGCGACAGAATGTGGGAGTGTCAAGCGATGCGAGTCAAGCGACAAAAGTTAAAGCCCCGTTCACACTGCCAGCGACTTTTTCGCTGTATGTCGCTAGACTCCGTGCTGTGAAGACGGCTGTGGGCGTTCCTACTGCTGTCGCTCTAATGTTATTGGTAGACTGCATGTCTGGACATATCTGGACATATAAAATGCAATCACAAACTATATATTGCCGGTAAACTAAGATATAATTCTATTATGACTAGGAATTAGACTTAAAAGAAATAAAAGTACCATTCTGCTTTTGGAGAGTGTTGTTATATAAACTACAGCAGTGCTCGTGCATTAAATCATTAACCGGTGCTAAACTGCTCACTGCATCATGTAATTAACAACTCGAACCATCAATGTATGAATCAAACTCACTTAGACAGCCAACAGTTTCTTTTCTACGCATCATTTTTTATATCCATGTATGTGGTTACAGTAAAATCATATAAACTGTGAAATCGCTCAGGAAATCTGTCCTGTCTTGCCTACACTCGAGACGGTGACGTGTGAGTGCCACTGACAGATTCTTCACTCCTATTGGTTGTCGCTCGCGAAATTTGCTGTTCATTTGCATAAAGTGAAACAATTCTTAACTTTTGTCCCTTGATGCCCACATTCTGTCGCCAACGGTCACTGTCGCTCGTGTCACCGGAAGTCGCCAGCTCTCCATTGAAAATGAATGGGAGCATGTCGCTTTGTGTCGCTGGCAGTGTGAACAGGGCTAGAGAGTCTAGCGACATACAGCGAAAAAGTCGCTGGCAGTGTGAACGGGGCTTTATTAATAAAAGTCGTGGGGCAGCGTTGACAAGTTTCTTTGCTCCTGGATATGTGAGCTGTGCGGTATCTAATGTGTGTGTGTGTGTGTGTGTGTGTGTGTGACAGTGACTGTATCGCGTACCTTGTCAGTGTCGTGCGCTTTGCTTGGCCATTTGTTGTGACAACCAGGAAAGTGTGTCCAGCTGAATTCAATTTGAGTTTTGTTAAAGGAATAAAAAAGAAGCTTAGTTTACTGCGGAAGCGGTCGCGGCTGCGGTCGTGTAAAGACCGAAGAGTGTAAAGACCATCGACTTTACCGTGCGACTCCACCGGGCAGGACACCGGTAAAGGATAAGTATCGGTTTTTATTTCTCCTCTTTCCTATTACTTGTTTCACTTCTGTTTCAGTTTTTTATAACCATTTCTTACTATGTGCCAGTAAGTTGTTGTTATTTTGACATGTGTGTTTGGCTCAGTGTTATTTTTTTAGGATTACTGATAAACTAATGTAGTTTGATTTGTATTAGTTGTCTATTTTAGTTTTAGTTACAGTTGTAGTAATGTTGTCATTTTATTAGTTTTTTGTGATGTCTGTATAGGTTTTTTATTGGGTTTTGGTTTTACTTCATTTGAGTTGTTTCGGTACTTCAACATACAAAATGGAAGTGAAGAGATATATATATATATTGAATGTATTTATGTGTATGTACATGTATGTGTGTGTGGCTGTACATACACATATAGTTGTTTTTTGGTATTTGGTTTGGTGTTATGTTGGATTCATTATTATACTCATACCTTTTGTTCTTTTAGTGTTTTGAATTGTTTTTAGCTTTATTTTTTTGTTTTCATTTAAATGTTTAGTTTTGAAATGCTGTTGTATGCATTTGTCATTTTTATTTAATTTCTTTTATTTTCTTAAATGTGTATATAGTTGAGGTATACCCATGATGAAAATTACAGGCCTCTCTCATCTTTTTAAGTGGGAGAACTTGCACAATTGGTGGCTGACTAAATACTTTTTTTCCCCACTGTATATAGTATTTATAGAGTTTTAGCTTTTAGTTTTAATAAATTTTTCTTATTTGTAAGTCGCTTTGGATAAAGGCGTCTGCTAAATGACTAAAAGTAAAATTAAAGTAAAAGTGTGTCAGTAAGCAGCGCGTTAATATAGAACGGTAATTAAAGGCTCTAATGCACACACCAGCACGCCAGTATAGGTGTGTGTATTGTAGGAGCTAGACGACGTGTGACGGCATAGTAGTGGTGTCCCAATTCTTAGGGGAATATTTTCACCCCTACCCCTTGACACTCTGTTTCAAGGGACAAGGGGAAGGGGAAAGGGTATAAAATAGAATTGGGATTGGGCCTAAGACTAAGGAAAAAATAAACTGTCCTATAAACTTCCATCTGAAGATGTGTGAAGATATTAATATTGAAGGTATAAAAACTGCATGTTCTTATTTTGCTGAAATAAACATTTGCAAATCAAGCTTACATTTATAGCTAACAAATAAAAATCAACTGTTTAAGTTACTGAGTGTTTCACTGTATAAAATTACTTCTAAATATAAAGTCATATGCCATTTGCGCCAGGGCACTAAAAACAGTGCGTTTGCAAATGTCTAATTCGCAAACATCAGGTACCAGTAAATCATCACCCTGTACAACCAGATACTGCTACTATAACTGCATATATTCATTATAAAGATTTAGTTTCTTTTAATCTAAATTTTCCAACATACAAATTCACTGCTTTCAGATGGCAACTGTATTTCCAAAAGGATATGATGCATTGCAAACATACTGGAATTTGCAGTGGAGGAATAAGCAACAATATTGCAAACATAAACAATAAAGCAACAAATGAATAGCTCCATGAGGGCTGACATTTCACACAGTGGTGACCGGATATATTTCGATCCTCTCATTTATTCACTCTCAGAGCAGAGTCATGACCTTACAGCTGATTTCAGGTCAGTTTAATCCTTCTTCATAAATTAGATCGTCCCGATGCTGTATTTGCTGCATTCTTCTTTCACATTTCTTATGCCCTATTAATGTGTTTAATTGTTTAATTAATTTCATTAACTCTTCTTGTTTTAATTCAGTATAATGTATTTCTTCTGGTCTTTCCTCTCTTTCACTAATGTAAATGAACTGAATGGGAAAACCCTGTTCTAAGGGAAGGGAAGAACACTCAGTGATATCTTTTCCAACTGGATGAAGTAGAGCTGTCGTCATGGTGAGATCACTAATGTCACAAGGGGTCAAACATCACTGGGACACACATGGAACGGAAGTAGAACGTTCAGAATTTGGGCAATAAGCCACTTCATTTGTTCTTGCCAGACTGGGAAGTTTAGTAAAGATTTTTTTTTCTCCAGTCTTGAGAAGCTTATTTTATGGAACAAAATACAAATATAATAAGAATATACAAATGTAAGATTCTGCAAAGTCACAATGAAATCCAAGTTGAAAGTGAATCAGCAGTGAATTAGCTGAAACAAGACAAAGCGTCAGTACCTTTGTCAATATTTGGTCCAGAATGACAGTCAGTGTGCGGCTACACCACATTAATATTTGAATCATCAAAGACTCAAATTCTAGGAGTGTTTCAATGAGTAAGTGTGATTACATGCACAGTTTTAATGGGGTTTTGCATAGTCAAACTACAGTCTTCATCTCTGCAATATACATGACACTGCATAATTGAATATTTGAAGGATTATACAATATAGCGTTGTTACTTCTGTCTATTAAGTGTACATGGGGATAACTGTAGTCTGATTAACATACATACATGCTGGACAAAGCCAAGAACAATCACAGTGTGTACTGTAGGTCTGTTATTGTTTGAGTTCGACTCAAAATCAAACCTTTAAAATGCATGCAAATGCACTTGTCAAGTCATTTTTATTTGTATGGCTCTGTTTACAATATACCTTCTTTCAAAGCAGCTTCACACACAATTGTGCCTTTTCACACTTTTTTTATTTAGCCTCTGCCATTTATTTAAACTGTGTATGTAGGACTGATCTCATGATTTGTAATGTTACACCAAATCTATTAAAGGAATAGTTCACCCAAAAATGAAAATTCTGTCATCATTTACTCATCCTTATGTCATTCCAAACTTGTATGCCTTTCTTTCTTCTGTGAAACATAAAATAATATATTTTGAAAAATGTTGGTAACTAAACAAACAGTATTGGTGAGCATTGACTTACTACACTGTTTGGACAAAAAACACAGACATTTCTAAAAAATAAATAAATAAAATTTGTTCCACAGAAGTCATATCGGTTTGAATTTACAGTGCACAGAAAAGAATGCCCCCCCCTCCCTTTAAATAATCACATTTTGTTGCTTTGCAGCCTGAAATGATGACGGACAGTTTTTGTTTTATCCAGCTGTATTTTACAACTTATAACATCCAAGTGGAAGATATAACAGCAACATGCAAGAAAAAAAAACAAAAAAACAATCGAGCTGGAAAAAGGATCACCCCCTTGTGTCAGTATTTTGTTGAACCACCTTTTGCTTTTATTACAGCCTTTAGTCAGTTGTGATATGTCTCTACTAACTTGGTATTATATCTTTCACTTATATGTTATAAGTTGCACAGAGTAAATACAGCTGAATAAAACAAAACTGGGTCCATCTTCATTTCAGGCTGCAACAAAATGTGATTATTTTAAAGGAGTGTGATTCTTTTCTATACCCACTGTACATGAGCGTGAATAAATGGTGACAGAATTTTTGGGTTATCCCTTTAATGAGGATGAATCTTAATGTGTAGCCTAATCTGCTCTGTACATCAATTTCTTCACAATTACACTGTTAAGCCTATTGTTCTCCTGAAGCAATTTATTTAATAAGTGGATAGTAAATGCAGTTTATGCATGGTAAATTAGTCTAAAAATAACAGACACACAACTCACAGTTTCTTTTAGTTTCTTATCTCCCCAATGTCCAAAGCCACAGAATTCTAATATGCAAAATAAAATAATATGCTTGTATTTATTAAAATCTGTACAGTCCTGGCTAAATCAGTCTCAAAATTTTCTTAATCAGTTCTGTTCGGGAGTTAACGCTGGGCAAGTTACTTCAGGGAAATCAGAGACAGCCGAGTGTGAAGAGTTTGGCTCTGGATGGCCTGAAAGTGAAGGACCAAGCACACCTGATGATTGGTGCCAAGCATTTATACCAGCAGGTAATTCGCTGGCCTCCAGGTGCTCCATTGCGGGTCCTTGTAGCTGCTGAAGACCTATCTGGTTTCACTTTCCCTGGTGACTGTTTCACGGAGGGTTACAGTTCTCTTTGAAGGTCTGCCCCCTTTTCTGAGGGGGAGCTTTGGTAAAATAATACCAACTAACATCTGAGACTTTTGTGTGGCCCCAGGTCTTCCAACTCAAAGTCTCCATTTTCGATTTTTTAAAGAGATTAAATCAAATAAAAACCTATAAACTATAAAATAACAAAACTTTATTTTAAGAAATGTATCCACTAGAGGATGGAGTTGTTGTACTGTATAAAACAGCCCCATGTAAAGCTGGATTATCTCCTGCAAATTTGGCATTAACTGTAAAAGCATGTTTAGTTAAACAGATCACCATACAGATGACTTGAATATTTGTGTCGCTGAAATGCATTAGCGACAGCTGTTTTTCTCATCTAAACTGCTTTGTCCACACTCATGCCTAGAAGACCATGCATTCCCTTCTCTGCTTGGCAGTGCACAAGGAACTGAGAAAAATGGGGAAAACATGGACCAAGTACTTATTTTCTTAAGGTCAGCAATTTACAGACTACATCCCACCTTTCTGCCCATAGCTATCAAGGATGCCGACAACACGCTCTGACAGTGAACAACAAGAGCAGACTGAAAGTACAGACTTAAAAAGAAAGAGGAAAAAGTGACCCAAGAATTTACTAAGAAACTTCCTATGATTCAATCTCTCACTACATGGCCTTTTATTTGGCAGAAGCACTTGAAAAGCATGGACATCCCTCAGTGGATCTTGTCAAATTTACTTAAAGGGGTCATATGATGCAATTAAAATTTTTCCTTTCTCTTTGGTGTGTGCATAAAGAAGATCTGTAAAGTTACAAAGACTAAAGTCTCAAATCCAAAGAGATATTCTTTATAAAAGTTAAGTCAACCACGCCTACCTAATACGGCTCGTTCTAACACACCCCCACATATCTACCTCACTATGTGGAAATATTAGCATAATGCCGCCCAAATGTGCACGCTTTGAAAGCTGACGCTCACAATTATGGTAACATTATGGTATGGTTACATTTCCGACGCGTGCTTGTGGTGTTCGGCCAATCACAATGCACTGGGTCAGCTGGCCAATCAGAGCAGACTGCGCTTGTCAAAGGAGGGGGCTTTGTTGAAAACTACTGTTTGAGAGAGGCGGGGCATTAAGGACCTACAATAATGTACAGTATTTGAAAAATAATGTGTTTTTTGAACATTAAAGCATGTCAACATTTTGTTACAACAAATAATGATATTTAAAATAGCATCATATGACCCCCTTTAAATTATGTTACATATTGTGCAGAAATTATCATGTAAAAATACAGTTTTACATCCTGATTAGACATGTCCTGTAATGATGTTAAAAGCTCATAAATAATTTAAAACTATAAAACTGAGGTGTGTCCATGAACAATAAACACGTTAAAAGTAGGGCTGGGCGATTTTCCCGATTTTATCGATTAATTCGAATTTATTGTTTTGCCACGATTTAATTTTTTAGAAATCGAGGAATCGCGATTTTGAATAGAAATATTACCAAATGCTAGAATTAGACACTTTGACAATATGCCGGTGATAACAGTAAAGAGAAAAGAACGATCCAACCACATGTTGGTGCACGTGATTAACCGCTCACATGTGACGCGCTCTGTGAAGGACCATAAATGTAACGCTAGGCATCATTCACACAGTGCTTTTGTTTTGACAAAGATGCGAAGCGGGCAGTGGAATAGGTAAAACATGCAAGAATATGGGAGTGAACTTATTTTAACTTGAGCGCAGTGTTTTTAGAATGGCGTTTCATGCATGAGACACTGCAAGAGACGCGAGCACAACAGTCAAACACATCCATGTTTACACCGAAAAAACAATGGAAAAGCAGCGCAATCGAATAAAAAACCTGTAAAGAACTACTACTGTATGTCTGATATTTCATGTTTGCATCATGGTGACAGGCTGAAAGCTGCTGTTGTTTTTACAGAACATTTATAGTTAATGATAGTGATTTGTTTAACATTTACATCATGTTGACAACTTGTGCTGCTCTTAGAATACAATTTTCTTTAGCTAAAGGATTAATAAAGAAAAAGTAACTTGAATCATGGGTACATTTTCAAGTTGACTAGCTAAAAATCGTTAAAAAAAATCGAGAATCGGTCAAACATTCTGGAAAAATTGAGATTGATATTTTGCAAAATCGCCCAGCCCTAGTAAAAAGTAGCACTTGTATCTCCCCAATAAACAACAAGGCTTGATTAATATGTCCCTGTTCTCATGAACCAGGCTTGTAAGGGACAATCCCTGTTTACATACCCTGTGTCAGGAGTAACAAGATTATTCTTCTGAGGATAAACAATTATATTTACTCCCACTTTAACAGGAACATGGGCGCAGCATAGTCACGATTAAATGACCATTCATTGATATGGATGAAGAATTACATTAAAAGCGACATTGAAAATACTTGAAAACGGACATGTGACAAAAACATTTATGACTTGTGTGACTGTAACAGGACAATGAGCACAGTCTGGACACGATGGCCACGTTAAACGTGCAGAAAATCTTTACATAGCCTACATTTCCCATCCCAATACCTCAATAAACTGCGTTCATTCCTTTTTTAACCCTATAGGATTATCGAATGGTTTAAAATCCAGAAACTACATGCTAGCCTCCGGGCTCGATAGGGTGGAGACCAGCAAGATGACAACATTGTCTCAAGTAATATTCATTTGAAAGCGCAGAGATGGAAGCATAATTACAATGCGCGAAAATAAAACGACTCCCTACACCAACGTGGGGTGAAGGGGGCATGAAATTTATGGGCGTTATGAACACACCCAGGATCAAGCCGACATGCAGCGTTGAATGAAAACACGTGACGGCCTTTTTATTCTCTGGTAAAGTGTTTTTGGTGAATAAATGTAACATGCTGCACTGATCAAATGCTCAAAATGTCACATTGATCACTGGACCACACAGTACATATAGGCTACACACACCCAGAACAACCCTGCTTTCTTTAACTCAACTGGAAATGAAGCCAAATGTGGATAATTACACGAGCTTATTACAGTTCTACAAACTAACTCCCACCTGGTCAGCAAAATTCATTGACTGATTATGGAGAGCTTTTGTGCAAAGGTCCCATTGTCAAATGACTAAGATGAATTCGCCCCCTTTCTTTAACACGCTCCATGTCTTTTTGTCCAGGCAATTTTCTATAAGAACAAACAATAACAGCAGACAGTATAACTAAGCCAGTTTGTTTAGAATGGGATCTTCCAGGCCTTTCCTAATGTAAACCTAACTTTTACAACAGAACGCCGCACAAGTTAAAGCCTATGTATGAGTATCAGACAGAAAGACGAGATGATAGTAGCCACTTACCTACCCAGCGGCGAAGAGCTCTGCAATTATTTTATGTAATGAAAACAGCCGATAATTATTTATAAGAATGTTAAAGGTAAATATCCCACGTCCCTGGTGCTGAACACTGCGGTATGTATACCAAAAAGGCAAATTATTCATTTGCCCGATATCATTCTACCAGTCTTCTATTGACACATTTCGGTTTCCTCTCCCATTCTCTCTCCCAGAGAACGGAGATTGCTGCGCGTGCCTCGCCTCCCGTTTCCTGTCCTGCCCAGATTCAGCGCTCGACCAATCAGCCGATCAGAAGGAGGCGCGTGGATCCCTCCTTTTTCTTCACACGAGAGCAGCAGCAGGCCGCTACTAGTGCAAGGACAACAGGCAGCACATGTGCATCTTGTATTATGGCACTGAACTAGGCAGTTAGAATAATAAAGTCCCATCTGTTTTTAGACCCGTTTTGGATAATAGACGCAGTCCCGAGTTCTACTGTGAAAGCGTAGTAACTGTGTAAAGTTTTAAATATATTTTAGCTAATTTCAATTAATAATTGTAGATACTTTTTCTTAGTCACATTAGCGTAGAAAAGATTGGTTACATAAACCGTGCAAACTCCAAAGTGAAAGGTAGTTGTTTGTTTTCGAGAACGAAGCAACACTTTTTGAGAAAGTAAAAAAAAAAAATAATAAAAAACAATTTTGAGAAAGTGTAGTTACGTTAGCATTAATTATATTATTTATACAATTTTAAATTAAATATATATTTTTGTTACTTTATTATTTACTTTTTAAATAATTTATTATTATGATTTGATTAGGGTTTGGAGTAAAACAAGTTTTTTTAGTTGTACACACTATTTTATGGTGTGCACTACTGAGAGAGAGACACACACGCACACACCGATCAGGCATGACATTATGACCACTGACAGGTGAAGTGAATAACACTGATTATCACTTAATCACATCACCTGTTAGTGGGTGGGATATATTAGGCAGCAAGTGAACATTTTGGCTGCGTCCGAAACCGCCTACTCAATACTTAATTTCAAGAAGTACTTACTTAATTTCAATAAGTACTTACTTAACGAGCGCTAAAAGAGTAGGTACTCTACAGCCAAATCTCGTTAAGTATGAATGCGATCTGGACTTCATCCGCCATGTTGACATTATCATGTGATCTACGATGTTACAATCGCAACAACTTAAAAGATACCAGCGGCAGGTTTAATTGATCTCTCTGTAAATATTTAGATGTTTATGAAATTTCCTCATTTTGTGGTCTTGTTGAAGAAACAGCTGCCCGGCCTTTTATTGTGATTGTAGAATAACCAATACATTTGGGGTTTATTTACATTTTTATGTAATTAACCCTACTCATAATATGACCCGCAGTTTAATCCTTAAATATATTATTTTTCCTTACGATAACCCAAAATTGTTATCTCTTGAATATATATATTTTATGTGCCATCCCTCTGGCTTATAAACAACAACAACAAATGCAATATTATGATGCATTGATTATATGAATATTTAAAGATATTTAACCTTGTCATTGTGCCTCTTTTTCTGTGAATATAATTTACTATGATGTATGCAAACCCATTATATTTATGTTTTCTGCTGTTTGTCATTATGATTGTTCATTGTTAAAGATACAACCATCTTTCCCTGAGCTTGTATGTAATTATAAGTTCTGCAGTAATAATAAAAAAAGAACATAAGAAATCAGAAAGAGCTTTATTGCCAAGTACATTTGCACATACAAGGAATGTGTTATAGTGTCACAAGCTTCCAGTACACGGAGACAACAACAACACACAGATAATAAAAATGAGATGTGAATAATTTTCAGTCAAGTAATGAATTAATGCATCAAGTTAATGAAACAATTATATTTTATATTTATATTTTATAAGTGGTCCAAGGTAGGAACAGTGGTGAACCGGCGATATGGTCATGGGCGGCCAAGCCTCACTGATGCACGTCAGGAGCGAAGGCTGGCCCGTGTGGTTCAATCCAACAGACGAGCTACTATAGCCCAAATTGCTCAAGAAGTTAATGCTGGTTCTGATGGAAAGGTGTCAGAATACACAGTGCATCTCAGTTTGTTGCGAATGGGGCTGCATAGCCGCAGACCAGTCAGGGTGCCCATGCTATCCCCTGTCCACTGACGAAAGTGCCAACAATGGGCACGTAAGCATCAGAACTGGACTACAGAGCAATGGAAGAAGGTGGCCAGGTCTGATTAATCACATTTCTTTTGCTTCCGGCTTCACTACCGTTCGGACGTTCTCGCTTACTGCTCTGCGCTTTGCTTCCTATTTCTGTATTTTTCTAAGCTTTTTACTTCAGCAGAGCAGCACAGTGCTCAAACAACACATTTTTGGCACAAACACTAAAACTAAAAACTCTTTGGGACTGCATGGAATAACACAACGAAAAAGAAGACTTTTCCTCCCACTGCCAGCAGCTTACATTCCGGAGAAGGGAAAACACAGCTGCCTACATTCAAATAGAAGAGAAATAAAATGCCTCCTGTTGAATCTACTTGTTGCATGAAGTGCCACAAACTTCTACAAAGGATTGCGGTTCTTGAAACAAAGTTACTTTCTGGACTTCCAAAACAGGCAGAACACTCAGCAGACCGTCATCACGGACCCCCTCAGCATACAGCCGGTGAGTCCCATGAATCTAGTCAATCTCAACAGTTTATACCAAGTGTAGCGGAACAAGCTGAAACTGATTGTCACACTAATCGATGGCACAAACAGGGAG
>NW_015505755.1:1178955-1216532 GCF_001515645.1 Sinocyclocheilus grahami
AAAACTGGGTCGGGCTTTCTGGGATGGTACTCAAATGGTTCAGGTCATACTTAGAAGGGAGAGGCTATTATGTGAGTATAGGAGAGCATAAGTTTAAGTGGACGTCCATGACATGCGGAGTCCCACAAGGCTCAATTCTTGCACCGCTCTTGTTTAGCCTGTATGTGCTCCCACTAAGTCAAATAATGAGAAAGAACCAAATTTGCTGATGATACCCAGATTTACCTAGCCTTATCTCCAAATGACTACAGCCCCATTGACTCCCTCTGCCAATGCATTGATGAAATTAACAGCTGGATGTGCCAGAACTTCCTTCAGTGAAACAAGGAAAAAACTAAAGTCATTGCATTTGGAAACAAAGATGAAGTTCTCAAGGTGAATGCATACCTTGACTCTAGGGGTTTGACAACTAAAAATCAAGTCAGGAATCTTGGTGTGATTCTGGAGACAGACCTTAGTTTCAGTAGTCATGTCAAAGCAGTAACTAAATCAGCATACTATCATCTAAAAAACATTGCAAGAATTAGATGTTTTGTTTCCAGTCAAGACTTGGAGAAACTTGTTCATGCCTTTATCGCCAGCAGGGTGGACTATTGTAATGGTCTCCTCACCGGCCTTCCCAAAAAGACCATTAGACAGCTGCAGCTCATCCAGAACGCTGCTGCCAGAATTCTGACTAGAACCAGAAAATCTGAGCATATCACACCAGTCCTCAGGTCCTTACACTGGCTTCCAGTTATATTTAGGATTGATTTTAAAGCACTTTTACTAGTTTATAAATCACTCAATGGCCTAGGACCTAAATACATAGCAGATATGCTCACTGAATATAAACCTAACAGACCACTCAGATCATTAGGATCGAGTCAGTTAGAAATACCAAGGGTTCACACAAAACAAGGGGAGTCCGCTTTTAGTTATTATGCCGCCCGCAGTTAGAATCAGCTTCCAGAAGAGATCAGATGTGCTAAAACGTTAGTCACATTTAAATGCAGACTCATCTGTTTAGCTGTGCATTTAGTGAATGAGCACTGTGCATTGTCCGAACTGATTGCACTATATTTTATGTATAATCATTTTCTATTCTTAACTGTTTTAAATTCATTTTAAACCTCTTAAATCAATTTTTAAATCATTTTCAAAGTTTTAAATGCCTTGTTTTATTGTTGTGATTATTTTATTTTGTGATTATACATTTCTTTTATGTAAAGCACTTTGAATTACCATTGTGTATGAAATGTGCTATATAAATAAACTTGCCTTGCCTTGCCTTACATCACGTGGATGGCCGTGTGCGTCACTTACCTACATGGCACCAGGATGCACTATGGGAAGAAGGCAAGCCGGCGGAGGCAGTGTGATGCTTTGGGCAATGTTCTGCTGGGAAACCTTGGGTCCTGCCATCCATGTGGATGTTTCTTTGACACGTACCACATCCCTAAGCGTTGTTACAGACCATGTACACCTTTTCATGGAAACGGTATTCCCTGGTGGCTGTGGCCTCTTTCAGCAGGATAATGCCCCCTGCCATAAAGCAAAAATGATTCAGGAATGGTTTGAGGAGCACAACAACAAGTTTGAGGTGTTGACTCCAAATTTCCCAGATCTCAATCCAATCGAGAATCTGTGGGATGTGCTGAACAAACCAATGCGATCCATGGAGCCCCCACCTCGCAACTTACAGGACTTTAAAAAATCTGCTGCTAACATCTTGGTGCCAAAAACCACAGCACACCTTCAGGGGTCTAGTGGAGTCCATGCCTCCGTGGGTCAAGGCTGTTTTGGCAGCAAAAGGGGGACCAACACAATATTAGGAAGGTGGTAATAATGTAAAGCCTACATTAGGGGGGGTTATATATATATATATATATATATATACAGTGGGGCAAAAAAGTATTTAGTCAGCCACCAATTGTGCAAGTTCTCCCACTTAAAAAGATGAGAGAGGCCTGTAATTTTCATCATAGGTATACCTCAACTATGAGAGACAAAATGAGGGAAAAAAAATCCAGCACACACTTTCATGAATGGGAGGCTCTGTAAACATGTTGTCACGTTTGTGTGGTTCATGCAGGAAGTATGTTTAAGGGGGTGCTGCTAGGCATGTAGGGGTCTGAAACCAGTTCCAGTTTTAGGTCTAAATATAAAGACAACCACAAAACCTCATTATTTGCATGTGTTTTCATCTCATGAATAATATAAGAAGAAACTCGATTAATCAGAATCTTTCTTTCCATTAAGGAAAAAGCAGAACGAACAGAGAACATCATCAGCATCGTGGGTTGGGGATGGTTTCAGTGTTCGGTGAATTGGTTGCCATAGAGATCACAAAGCACTGGCTCTGACGTGCACCCAGTTTTAGATTAAAAACAGGAAACATGAAGACTTACAATAAATCAACTTAAAAGCATTTTCCTGTCCATCACATGTGTTTGAGGGAGTCAGTGACTGCCAGAAAATGCCTTTAATGCACTTTATTAAACAAATGCATGCAGGTCTTTTCCGATCAAGGGTTTCTGTCATTTTAACTTTGAAGAGTCCTCTTTCTTTTTCAGCCTTCCTCTCTCTCTTTCATTTTCTGCATCTGTTACTCTCAAGTACAAACCCACTTTAACCCTACATAACCCCCTGCCCTTGTCAACTCTTCAAACAGACCATTTGGTAGAAAATCCCTACAGGGGTCTCCTTTACTACCTCCCCTCAGTGAGGAAACACCAGCTACTGTATGATGCCATGAGAATCTGTAACCGACACACTATATGAAACATGCAAATAACATCAACCACAAAGGGTGCAAGGAGAGAATGGAAACTTCCTGTTTGGCTCGTGATGTGTTCTTCTGTTACACTAAAGGTTGAATTTGCCATACAAGAACGCCATACTTGCAAAACAGTGGCAAAACGAAAGGTAACTCTGTTGAAATGCAACAGATGGAGATTTTTAGGGCATCTGTGACCCTCTTAAGTCTCTGTCTCTTCCATAGCAGCCTATCTGAAACACAGAGCATGTGCAAAGGTAAGATCTTCTTTTTTTGTGATTTACTTTAAACATTCATTACAGTGGGTAATTATATTTGTTTTTGTAACCTAATGTGTTAAGGCTGATTCAGTCATATTAAATAATTTTAACTGATTCGCTGATAGCTCATGAAGCATGTCTTGGCTTATTTGACAAAAGCCTTATTTAGGATGGGACAGAACAAGGCCTTGAGCAGTGGGACCAATTTTTAATTGGGGCTTCAAGTCGAGAGACCTGCAGTGGCCTGACAACCCAAAACAAGGCACTACAATTATAAAAGTGAAATACATTGTTTATGTTTGTGTGAGAATCAAGATACCTTCAGCTGTCTGTTTTATCAGCCGTTTGGCAAAATCACATTTTATGAGGTTGGAATTACAACAAACTAAAGTAGTAATTCTTAATTCTGATATTAAATCTCAATTTGGAGAAATAAAGTCAAAATGTGTATTACGTTGAAATTATGAAACATAAAGTCAAAATTACAAGATACCATAGGACCTTTTATTTGTTTACATCCAAGCAAAAAGTATGTGGGATGACAGGAATGTGGGAAATGCCCTTATGGTTGTCAAATATAAATACATAATCATATATACGAGAAAAAAATAATAATAATAAAAAAAAAAAAATATATATATATATATATATATAAAAAAACTAATAATAAAAATATTTATGTGTAGATGCATACAAGTGGCAAAAGAATTCAAGAAATTTTACATCTTGGTGGCAGTGTATAAATCAAAATCAAAATACAGTCTAACCGACTGAATGAGGTTTGTTAACTGAAATATTGTGCAGGCAGACACATTTAAAACCAACTTTACCACAAACATCTAATTTGCGAGGCTGCAAATACAATAAAGTACATGAACAGTGGCCTTTTGCAAAAAATATTACATTCTGCAACAAGCTGACATGTTTGGCACTGACATTCTGACAGGAGAAAATGAAATGACGAGGGAGTTAATCATTCTGCAAAAAGATGATTCAGTCTTTCCTTTTTTCCTACAAAGTGAAGTTCATAGCAATTTGTTCTAAGAACCTTTGTCTCTGACAACATTTCTCCACTCTTACAGGCAAAGGTTAATATTTGTGAAATTAAGAAACCAGTCAAAACTGTTCTTCAGTTTTGTTATTCGGGCATTTAACCTTTTTTCAGCTTGTTTTTTTATTTTTATTCTCAAGAGTTTGGTATATTGGAAAGTGCCTTTTTAACATAAAGTTACTCCGACCACTAGGAATTGAAAAGACAACAAACATAATTTACTGTTCTAATCCATAATAAAAAAATTAAAAAGTGCATATACTATGGTAGCTTAAAGTGATCTTGAGAACAGAAGCCATCGTTTGTTAATAACGTGGGTGACTGGTGATTTGTGGGTTGCATAACCACTTCTGCAAAAACCACAGACGAAGTAAAATTTTTTATATAAGTATATATTGTACCAATCACAGATTTTAGATTTTAAAATTTAAAGCTTACAAACTGTGTATTAAGCAGTTCTAAGATGTTATTGTTGGTTTGTCTCCTCTACACTGCAGGTAATCTACCACCAGTTCATCATGTGGCATTGAATAGCAGTGTTACTGTACCCTGCCCCGTACTCAGTGCACCAGAAATGGTCTTCAGATTATATAAAGGCTCAGAAGAGATCTTTTTTATCAGCGTTAATAATACAATCATCAGCAAAAATGACAACAGCCCGAGGATGGATTTCACAGTTAATGTTGCGGATAACGGTACCAGTTTTATCCTGGATGGTGTAACAATAAATACTACAGCTCTGTACACCTGCGAGGCCGAGAGAATCTTTCCTCCTCCATTTCAGCAAGTGGAGCACAAACCACAAACCATTGTGTTTGTTGAAGGTATGTTTACTATGGTTGTTACAGAACAACAGACATTGTCATTGTCAACAGCATTATGTAGAGAATTAAAGCAACTGGCAATATGATTAGCAACTGTTTTGTAATACAAACTTCATTATTTGTGCTCTGGTTAATGTACAGTTAAAAGTCACATTTTGTGTCACTCCTTTTCTCGGGGGGTGTGTGTGTGTGTGTGGTTCCGGTATTCCCTATTTTGTGGGGACAAAATGTCTAAATTTCCCCACAAGTATAGCAATACCCCAAATTTTTGATCTTGTGACATTTTTTTGGTGTCCAAGAGAAAAAAACAGTTAAATATAAATCTTACTAAATGATTTAGTATGAAAGTTTTTGTTTTTTAATGTAAAAATGCAGAAAGTTTTCTGTGAGGGTTGTGTTCAGGGTTATTGGATAGAACATATCGTTTGTACAGTATAAACATAATTATGTCTATGGAAAGTCCCTATAAAACACGGAAACCCAATGTATGTGTGTATGTCTATGTGTGTGTGTGTGGTTCAGGTATGCCCTACGTTATGGGGACAAAAATATCCCCACAAAGATGACAATATTCAAAATCCTTGTCCTTGTGGTAACATATTTTTGGTCCCCCTGAGGAAACAAGCTTTTGATTCATACAGAGTACATTTTTATTTTTTTAATCTAAAAATGCAGAAAATTTTGTGTGAGCGGTAGGTATGTTATTGTACCATATAATAACCATTACATCTATGAAATGCCCCCCTAAAACATGGAAACCCAACATGTGTTTGAACAGAGAGACGAGTTAAACAGCATTCTGTCTGTCAAGATGTCAACCACCTGGTTTTTTGGGTGGTGCTTGGAGCCATGGCCATATATGGGCTGTTAACGACTTGCATCGTTTTCATTCTGCGGGTAAATAATTATATTTACATTTAGAAAAAGGGTCATTCAATAGAGTATATTTCTATAATTTAATACAATGTATTACAGAGTATTAGAAAAGTTATCCATTTGATTGATGCCTCATGAAAAATCATGCAGATATAAGACTGTGACTAATATAAATGTTTAAATATGCCAATTACTGTAGTAATCATAGCCTCTCATTATAATGTTGGTTAGCAATGCTGTGTCATTATATATTATATTATTTCAATAATAACATACAGTGATTATAGTGATTACATTTTTTTTGACAGTATCATTTGGCAACAAATATTTAGTTACTTATGGATTGACTTAAACTTTGACTTCAGGTCTTTGAATGTTGACTAAATGATATGTTGCACTTGGTTGATAATTGTATTTTTGAAACATGTCTTTCCCATGTATGCTTATCAGATCAAGTTGAGTCAAATGGATACTCCCTTCAAGGACAGAGAATGCAGACGGAAATGGCAGGGGGTTCAACATCCAACCTGGCAGGGCTGTTACATAGACACTGTAGTATGAGACTATCTGACAACATTTAACAAACCCGGTCAAGAACAACCACTAAAGCATCACATCACATCAGCCATGTTTTAAAAAGGGCACACTGCATTCTGAAAAAAATACTACTACATTTGACATTTTTCATAGTTTTATATTTTCATTTAACCCATTATTAAATGTAGCCAAAATGTAATTAGCTTTGCTAGTATTTTTTTGTTACATTTATTTGCAAAATAAATAAAACAACCTTTTCCCTTTTTGATACTGTATGTTTGCCTGTCTGAAAGGAGGCCTACAATAGACTTTTTTTTTTTTTCAAATAAAGCAAATTATAGGTTAACCCAAACCTGCACAATGATTTACTAGATCCACTTCAACATTCTCAGGCTGTGAACTACTTTTCTTTTTAAGAACATCCCCAAAAGGAGATTTTGCTGTTTTCAGCTATTTTTTCCCCAAGCTTGCTCTCTCTCTCTCTCTCTCTCTCTCTCTCTCTCTCTCTCTCACACACACACACACACACACACACACATGTCTGGCTTGCTAGCCTTGTGGGGACTCTCCATAGGCGTAATGGTTTTTCTACTGTACAGACCGTATATTCTATTGTCCTACACCAACCCTACCCCTAAACCTACCCCTTACAGGAAACTTTCTGCATTTTTAGATTTTCAAAAAACTTCATTCTGTGTGATTTATAAGCTTGTTTACCCGTGGGGAAATTTAGGTCCCCACCGTGACACGAGTCCCCATGAGTCTGTGTGTAGTCAGGTTTAAGTCCCCACCACGATAGAAAAACAGGTACACACACACACACACACTGGAAAATTAGTGTGAGTAAGAAAAGTTAATCTAATGAAAGCTCTGCGGTTAAGAGTTCTGAACCTCTTACTGGTATGACTGAAGCAACTTTTTAAAAATCTTTCTGTCTTTCCTGTACCTTCTCACTCTTTTTGGTGATAAACAAGCAATAACACAGGACATCCACTGGAGGGAGACGCAGGACTTACATTCCATTAACCAAGAGCCGGCTAACTCTTAAAGAAATGTCTACCCACGCTGCTCGCTCATCAGAGCTGCAGCGCACTTTCCAGTGACTAGTTTCACACGCACAGTCATTCTCTCACAGACGCGCGCGCAATGGGTGCGCAAAATATTTTTGCGCGTATTAATATGTAACCTTTTTAAATATATACTATTAAGTTTAATATCGTGAATAGGTGGTTTTAAATTGATTTAGAAACCTATACTCCTACCAGTTCTCGTGGGTCAATGGATTTACAGAAAATGAACGAAAATCAGATCCCGTTTTGGGAATGTTCAAGAACCCCAGACAATTCCAGCTTTAACACATCTGCGTTGGAAGTTAACGCCACCTGTAGCAATGCGTCAATAATTCAGAAATTCAAACCCACACGACCAAAAGGTAAGGGCAAACTAATCCATATCAACGTTATATCGTCTTGTTTTGCTGTTGCATGTGTTGTTGTTGCTTTTTTCCCTAGTCATTTTGACGGGAGGCTATAATACAGCATGAGATAAATGGCAGGAGACAAATGATACGCTCAACCTTTGCTGATGGTACAAAACAGTTTTTTCCCCAGTACAAATGATCCATTATTTATATACTTTAGCTATACCAGCGTGCCTTAACATTAATTATGAAATCAACCATTCTCAAAGCAATTGTGCCCCAGCAACCACTACCTCACTTATAGGCTACGCATTAAAGATAAACTTCAGCAGCTTGTTTTTCAGTATATTGTGCATGCTCATTAAGGATGAGTGGTTATTTTTATTTTAAATAGTAAAACAGTATAGTTAAGGCGAGACACTGCAGGTGAATAGGGTAAAAAAAAAAAACTGCTAATTATCACCTTGCTTACCCTGTTGATTGATTACATTGATAATTGCAAAACAATTTTGTATTACAAGTTTTCTAAAATGTTATGCTTAAATATGCAAATGAGGCATTATTGAACTAATTTGCATACATTTCCAGTACAAAAATCTGAACACTGGATGAAGTCAGTTTCAAAATTCTTGTTTATTTATTTTTTGACATATTAGAGTCAAATGTTTTTACTGAGGGAATTTTGGGTATCTCTTTTTGTCACTCCATAATTCAGAAAATACTTTGAACAGCCAGAAAACAATATATTTTCACAATTTTTGGGGAAATAAAATGTTGTATATAATCAAGCAAATTATATATGAACAAATCCCTCTGTAAAAACCTTCAGAATATAGACAGGAATAAAAATGTAAAGTGTGGTGTGTGTAAGTGCTACTGAAGTGGAGATTTATGGCTCAGTGTAGGAGAAAAAACTCATTTTGAGAAAACGGCCTTTAAAGATATGTATTGTAATTGAAATCTATTGACACAAATAGATAAAGTGCTATAAAAGAAACACTTAACAGTGTCTTTTGGATGTTTTCTTTCCACTAGTCTGAAAAAACACTTTATGAAAAGCCAAAAAGCCCAAAATCTCAAAATTGACAGGTGCATGAAAAAACTTTTGCCTGCAGTGTCTCCCCTTAACATAATCACGGAGTTTTATATTATAATAACAGTGATAAAGTTAATATTTTCATTTTGTATTTAAAGCACTATGTCAGAGGTAATGTTTAGTGTAATTAAACCCCAAGGATGCTCTTTGCATTTTTTTCAGCTCACATCATTATCATTATACTTTCTGAACATGCAAATGTAGTGTTTACTTCATTAGGACATGAATGTTTTTTTTGGGGATGATTAGATAGGTCACTAGTTAATAGGCATTCAAAACCACAACCTCAAGAATGATTTATGGGCATGAGAATGATATATGGGCTATTTCTAAAAAATAATTTTGTTTTAAATCTATCCATTTGTGCAAGGTTGTGAATCAGACTGACAAGGGGAGTATTAGTCTGGTAGCAGATTAAACTCCCTAAGGCTCTTTAGGCTACACACTGTGGCCAATAATTTCATCTTCTCATTTCAAACATATGTATTTGGAGATATCCAACTTGACATTGATGAACCTAATAAAACCTCCCAGCTGGGAAAAAATAATAATTTGATTTTATGCAGAGTCTTACCTCTGATTATGAAACTGCTACAGAATTTCAGTAATCTTTTTCTATTTTATGGATCCACAAATTTTATACATTCACACATTGGTGACTCGCTCAATCAAGTGGTTCCGCTCTTCAAAAAAGTTGGCGAGATTATCCAGTTTTAGCTTTCTCATTTGAGAGTGTTCTGATGTGTTCACTTACAGTGTAAATGATGAAAGAGGGTGGTATACAGTTGGCAAGAATGTGATTTGTGCATGAGCATAAACGTGGAGCAGGAGTAGGAGAAAAAAATGCAGTAGGTTTCGAACAAAATCATAGATCGCCTGTTCTTAAAGCATTCGTAAATCACATTTTATCAGAGACATAAATGCACACATGTAAACACATATTAGACCATCAATATTCTAGTACTAAATGCTGTCCCAACTAACCCAACTGGGTTATTTGAATGTACATTAATTTGTTCCAGTTCTATAATTGCCATGCTTGATATATATATATATATATATATATATATATATATATATATATATATATATATATATGTTTAGTAATGAGACATGGCAATTATAGGACTGGAACAAACTAATTATACATACACATTCTCTGACTGGAGAAATCCCACTAGGTTAAGTACAAGGGTTCAAGTTGTTGCCGCCTATCATGGCCCCATTTGGTAGATGCAACTAACTATCTGGCTACAAAGAGCATATAACTCCATTGGCATTCATTTAGAAATATCAGTGTATTAGTAGGCACTAGCAAGCCAAAATACATGACTGGCTTCTGGAAATAAGCCCACAAAAAACTGCAACCCATGACTCCCAAAATTATAAACAACTTTATGAAAAAAACAAGCCGCTTATAATTAGAGGACGCGGCAGTTGCATGTAGTGCCATTAGCATTGCTATAATGCCATGTCATTTGCAATTTCATGTGATTGGCAGCATAATTGAACACTCATGACATGAGCAAACCTTACAGATTTCAAATTGCGTACTCCCAAAGTTTTTCTGCGCTAAGCAATGAAGAGGCATTGGGATAAATGGGAGTGCTAATGCATAGCTTGTTTACTTTAATGTGGATCATTTAATATAATAATTTTAAAACCACAAATGTCAGTATAAGAGTTTTACCTATTTCTATACAGTTGCGAATCAATGACAATGCATTAGTATGTAGGTATGATTCTTTGAAATATTTTGAATAGACAGCTCTAGAAACGAGGAGAGACATGTTAGCCTACCCAGTGTTTTCCATGTGAAAGGGATGTTTTTCTCAGTATGGATCTTTTTTTTTTTTTTAATTACAAATTTTAAGGGTCTGACTAAACATTTATATTTTGCTCATTATATTTTACAAATCTATATCTCTTTAATTCTGACTGGTAATAGCCTTTCAACACCTCTCATACTTAGGGTGACCATACGGGCCATTTTTACGGGATGCACCCTTGCCAGGATTTCTATATTGCCTAAAATATACAGGTTTTGGCTGTTAGCACTGTGTAGATCGATCGTTGTATGACATTATTTCATGAGAGCTATTGAGAGCAGAGCAGATGGCTCCTTATGCTTTCAAATAGCTCTTGCGGTACTTTGGTGTCATACAACAATCGGTGCGCAGCTTCAAGTCGAACGAATTTTGATCGTTCTCACCATCTCACGCACAACGCGCCATGATTGGTCGAATATGTACAATACCTGCATGGTATTGGTCAAACTACTTTGGATGTTTTAGGCAATATAAAAATCATGGCCAGGATGTGTCCCATATAAATGGCACATATGGCCACCCTACTCATACTCCACTGACTAGTTGTCTTCTCCATCCTCCTCTATATTGCCTAAAATATACAGGTTTTGGCTGTTAGCACTGTGTAGATCGATCGTTGTATGACATTATTTCATGAGAGCTATTGAGAGCAGAGCAGATGGCTCCTTATGCTTTCAAATAGCTCTTGCGGTACTTTGGTGTCATACAACAATCGGTGCGCAGCTTCAAGTCGAACGAATTTTGATCGTTCTCACCATCTCACGCACAACGCGCCATGATTGGTCGAATATGTACAATACCTGCATGGTATTGGTCAAACTACTTTGGATGTTTTAGGCAATATAAAAATCATGGCCAGGATGTGTCCCATATAAATGGCACATATGGCCACCCTACTCATACTCCACTGACTAGTTGTCTTCTCCATCCTCCTCTCTCATCTTTCTTTTTCCATTTCTGGTATCCTGATATTAGCTGCGACATCTCTTGCCAACTACCTGATGGAGTGTGAAGTGTGGCATTTTGGGATAAACCACTCAGTGTCGTTAGGAGGAGCCCACATATCTAGTATCATTACATCTAAGAGCAGTTATTTTAGGGTACATGCGGTAACTGACAATTGAAAACACAAAATCATACGAGAGTTGGGGTTTCTTCACTTGTCCAACTTTCCTCACTCCCTATGACACCCCTGCCTAATTGCCATTGCAGCATGAATAAATTATGTGGTAATATAGTTTGACTGCTGCTGCTTTAAATGTATGTAGTTGTTGTTGAGATGGGATAATGCTAATAGCTCTTATACAGTGGGTACGGAAAGTATTCAGACCCCCTTAAATTTTTCACTCTTTGTTATATTGCAGCCATTTGCTAAAATCATTTTAGTTAATTTTTTTTCCTCATTAATGTACACACAGCACCCCATATTGACAGAAAAACACAGAATTGTTGACATTTTTGCAGATTTATTAAAAAAGAAAAACTGAAATATCACATGGTCCTAAGTATTCAGACCCTTTGCTGTGACACTCATATATTTAACTCAGGTGCTGTCCATTTCTTCTGATCATCCTGGAGATGGTTCTACACCTTCATTTGAGTCCAGCTGTATTTGATTATACTGATTGGACTTGATTAGCAAAGCCACACACCTGTCTATATAAGACATTACCGGTGAACTGTTGAGGTCCATATACAATATGAAGGAACAATAATAGAGCCAATTACAGGAACTCTGTAAAAATCGTTTCATATACTAGACTGAAGTGTTGACAAATTAAAATGTCTCGTGTTGTAATTTGCAGTTGCCTTGATAAAAATGTATTGGCTGAACAGGATATTATACATTTAGCGAACAAACAAATAAATCAAACAGGTTAAAATAAAGAAGCGTTACTGAGGACAGTTATTAAGTTTTATAATGTTGACTGTGGTGTAGTGAAAAATTAGATAATTCTTTACCAAGTAAAAAACAAAACAAAAAAACTTCACTATCTGCATTGATGTAAAGGTTGGATGCTGTGTTTTCTTTGGCACTGAAATTGAACTTAGCACTTAGCATTAGACTTTGACACTGTGCCTGAAGAAAATGGCTTTAATTTTTAATTGACTTCAAATTACAGCAAATCCTTTTACCCAGTCTAATTTCATGACATTCTAAAAATCACAGACTTACTGTGTGACTCCCATTGACTCATTTTAAATGTATTCATCAAATGAATAAGGACCGATTCATAACACTGGCACAAGCAATGCCTCTAGATAATTTCCATACAAGTAGGCTTGACATGAAGAAAACAGCTGAACTGACCAATGAATAAAATATCATAAAGATGAATTATTGAATAGCATACATCAGTGCTTGAAGGGTTACACAGGCTGAAGAATAGTTACTCAAACTTTGTTCACACAAAATAGAATGCATCATATGTCAGGTGTTGAGATAGGGAAGGGCAAGGACTCAATTGCAGAGTGTAGATGTGCTGTTATTTAAAATTCAAAATGGCAACAAACTACCCTGTGGGGGGAAAACGCTTCCTGGCTGGTAGTGGCAGGACTAGAGCAACACAACACGGAAAAACAGGAACACTTAAAACTGGTATACAGTACATCCACAACAGGAAACAACCACAACAATCTGGCACAAACCAGAGCACACATGGAGAATAAATAGGAAAGGAAATTAGGAGGGTAACGCATCATAAAGATGAATTATTGAATAGCATACATCAGTGCTTGAGCTTGAAGGGTTACACAGGCTGAAGAATAGTTACTCAAACTTTGTTCACACAAAATAGAATGCATCATATGTCAGGTGTTGAGATAGGGAAGGGCAAGGACTCAATTGCAGAGTGTAGATGTGCTGTTATTTAAAATTCAAAATGGCAACAAACTACCCTGTGGGGGGAAAACGCTTCCTGGCTGGTAGTGGCAGGACTAGAGCAACACAACACGGAAAAACAGGAACACTTAAAACTGGTATACAGTACATCCACAACAGGAAACAACCACAACAATCTGGCACAAACCAGAGCACACATGGAGAATAAATAGGAAAGGAAATTAGGAGGGTAACGAGGGAGAGCAGGTGGGGCAAAATGAACTAACAATAAGATAACAAGGGGACAGGGTCAAGACTTTCGACAGGAGAGCAGGTGACACATAGAAAGTGTGCCCGACTTGTAGCTGTGCAGTCTGATCAGCGTTTGACTTGAAGCAATGCATAGCAATTAGAAATTTTGTCCGACTTGAGACGGTGCCGACACCACGTTACTGACGTATGCCATCAGAGTACCATAAAAGTGATTTGAGAGCAGTCTGCTGGTTCAGCAATTTTCAAAACTCACAGATGACAACGATCACATGTATTTCATGTTTATTCTGACACTTTCACTCCTACTAAATGTTCACAAATTATAACAGTAAAAATTTAATGGAACATTAATGTTATATTTTGTCATGTTTATCAAAATAAAACAATATAAATTATAGACCCCACATAATTGTTATTAAATAGTATAGACTTATGCATAACTTTATTCTCGTACATACAGCACTGTATTAAGCAGTAGGGGAGACCGTAATAGGGTGCAATTGTAACAAGGGGCAACTGTAACAAGGGCTGCAACAAATGATTATTTTGATAATCGATTAATCTAACAATTTTTACAATGATTAATCGACTAATTGTTGATTATTTCACTAATTAATTAGTAGGATTTGTTCTATTATTGTTCTTTTACAATTAGTTAAAATACTGAGTTAAACATTCTAATAAATAAAACAAGGTAATCACTTCAGCTATGAAGTGAATGTCAAATGTCAAACAATTATATTACTATTGAACAATTACAATTATTTTTACAATACAAATGAACATATTCGGCACACAACATGAGATGACAGAGAGTCTTTCTCATTCACCATTTAATTAATTGTACGAAGAAGTAATTGACTGACTGAATGATGCATCTTTCTGCTTAACATCTCATTTTGTAAGTCATATATGGAACAATATAATGTGCTGAGATATTTTATTTTCGATAAATGACATCGGATGACAAAAACAACATATATTGTTATAGTAATCAAAACAGTCCTGAGCTAGATCAAGCTTTAATCTATGCAAACCAAACTATCAATTTAATGTAATGATTTTTTTTTGTTATTTGTATTTATTTATTTTTGCATTCACTAATAAAAAAAGATTATATCATTAGCTATCTCCACACTGAACATCTGCTATATAGCAGAAAATCAAGTTGTAATTCTAACTGAAAGCGAGACTGACACTGTGAAATCAGTTTTTTTTTCTTGTTCAATACTGTAAAGCTACGTGTTTTAAATAATTCTATAGTATAAAGCGCTATATAAATAAACGTGACATGACTGAAGTGCCGATTGCAGAGCTGGTTCAAACCTATCCACATCGCTATGATCAGATGCTTTCTTAACTGCCGTTTTCTCACCGCTGTCAGTTTGTGTTGTGTTTTTCTTTATTTAAAGGAAAGCACGCAGCACATATTTACATATTCATTTAAACTCTGCTTTCAGCAGCGTCAGGTTCGGCTGCAGAGTCTGTCCCTGCATCTCAATGATAGCGTCACTATCCATCCTAAATAGTATGTGAGATTAGAATAAGTGTGTCCTGAAGCATAGTATGTTGAAAAGAGTATGTCAAAAGTCCCCGGATGGTCTACTATTTCAGGTCGATTTTTGAAGTGTGGATCTGTGCACACTCTAATGGCTAATATTGCCCACAATCCATTGCGCTTTGGTGAAGGATTCTGTCCAGAACTACAACGTGTCACAAAACTACAAACATGGCGCATGTGCGTGACCGGCAGTTAGGTAGAGAGGCTTAGAAAAAGGGGTTTGAGTTACTAATATTCAACATTTAACCTGGTAAAAAATATTTATTTAATGTTATCTGTGTTATATTTCATCTGCAACAGCAATGTAAACTTTTATAAACATCTGTTTGGTCGTTAAATTTTAAATGCATCATTATGCATAAAATATGAGCAGAGTTGTCGGCATGAAAGACCCGCGACTGGCTCGTCAGACCCGTATTTTTCTCCCATACGGTAGGAAGTTAAATGAAATGCAATGTGGAGGATGTTAATTGTGACAAGATGAGTTTACAGTGACAGGGTGCGTATGCGACAGAGCGTCCGTTAAAGACGCAGTTGTGTGACATGATAGTATGTCCCAAAGCTTGCCTACTCTTCTACTACACACTCAAAAGTGTGTACTTTTTCTTCACCAAAAGAGTACACACTTTAAGGGCGTAGTATAAGTAGGCACATTGAGACGCAGCATGTGTCTTTTTGTCTTGAATTTTATTCTGGGAGAGCTGAATTACAGTCTTGCGCTGCAGCGCCACACTGGTCAAACCACATTATTGCAGGCTTTACAATAGGTCATATGAGATCAAATGACTATTCAACAACAAAAATATTTGTCGACAATTTTGCATTGTCGACGTTGTCAATAATGTCGACTAATCTTTTCAGCCCAGTTGTAACACACTCAATTCCTCCAATCAGAAACAAGCTAGAGTGATGATGTTTAATCTGCACATGGCCAGTAGGATTCTCTCTCTGCCTGTGAAAAGGAGCACAATAATTTCACCTCAGCATGAAAATAGCTTTTTGAATGTACAGTATTTTTCTTCTGCTGTCTAAAGTTTAGATGACTGCTAATTTGAATTTACATACATTGTATCTCTAGGTTATTGATAAAAAATTTAAATGAACAACCTATGCTAATGCATAGGCGTGTCTTGCTAGCATACAAGAAACACACTAGCACACGATTAATGTATGAGTAAAATATATTTAAATAATAATATACTCTGATTTCTTGCATTTAATTTAATATTATAGTCTTGTCCTTATTAGTGAAAATATATAAATTGTGTTATTAATAAGTGCACCTATATTTATTTCTTGTATCAAAAGATGACTAGTGTATTTCACCTAGTCTGTAAGTTAAGGAAAATGAAAAAAAAAAATGTTACAATTGCCCCCCTACATAAAGTATTGAATGATAAGTGTTTCTGTTGCTACATGAAAATGTCTGAAACATCTGTGCATTTGATAAATATTGTGATAAAATATGCAAACATTGCACAAGTGTCACTACAGGAAGTATGGTGCGTTCAAGTCATGTCGGATAGATCGTATTTACGAGTTGAACGCACATTAACGCCACCACAAAGTCGTTATTACGAGTGGGAAACTCAAAATTTTCTTTAAGCCCCGAGTTTCCGAGATTTTCTATAAGCAAAGTTAATAGACCCTGTTGTATTTTTTTATAATTTATTAAAAGAAGGTACACCGCCATCTTGTGCCGACTAAACTGATTTACCTGACATTGTAATTACGACTTGTCAACTCGTAAGTACTAACGTCCCAGGAGGACTTGAATGCAGCAGTAGAAGTGTCCAGCTTGCTCCATTTTTAACTCCTCCCCCAACTGCAAACAGCCAGTCTCACCAATTGGTTACACCCAGCCCGAGCCATGTGTCTAAGTCAATCACACTTAGAAACATACATGACAGAAGCCATGTGCTTACACCAAACATGTCAATGCAAATCCTGGGTTATTTTTTTTAACCCAAATGCTGGGTTGAGCCATTTTTTGGGGTTATTTTTTCAGTGTTTGGGTAGTTTTTGTGTTACCCAGCTCCTGGGTCAGACATAACAACCCAATGTTTGGGTAGTTTTTGAATTACTCAGAACCTGGGTCAGACGTAACCCAGTGGTTTAGTTATTTATCGCAGGGATTTTGCCTTCTCTTCTGGAGAGAACAGTTCTAAGCACCATCGAATTGATGCATTTCTTCAGTAAAATACAGGTTTGTGTACATTTTATTTTATATATAAAATCGTTACTGCGCCGTATATCGTTCAATTTCATGCAGAGCAACATACAGGCGCGCGGTGTAATCACCTAACGTCGGTATTATCGCGTGATGGAAAAGCCTGATACTCTGCATAAAATAAACGATTTTATTCATAAAGATACAGAATACAAATACTTTGGATGTTAAAATATTTCCTCAGAGCTGCTTACTGTTTGTTTTGGACAGGTTATGAAGGCAGTGGCAGTATAGTTTGGCTATGAGTGAAACGCAGGGCGGCGGTCTCAGCCGTTAGCAGTTCCCCGCCGAACACATCTCCAGCTCGGGCACGAGAGCCAGCGCCATTACGGTGGAAACAGAATACAGACTGGTCGTTTACGCGTGAATTACTTCTGTTTAATGTTTAATATTTACTTTTAATGTTTGTTAAACGAGTTTAAATAAGCAACATGTATACATACAAACGATAAACAATGCTGTAAATGATAAATAAAGGAAAATAAAGGAAGTTATCATGCAAACCAGTGGTTGTGTGGAGTATTTTACAAAAGTTTAGTGGATTCAAGTTAATCTGTAAATATTATTTCATTTATAAACTAAAAAATAAGCTATATAATAAAAATGAATCACCCCATTATGATGGGTTAAATAAACAACCCAATTTGCTGGGTAAAATTAACCCCATATGTGTTCTGTCCTATATTTACCCAGCCCTTTGGTTAAAAACAACCCAAATTGGGTTGTTTTTAACCCAGTGGTTTTTAGAGTGTGGCTAGTCATACACAATCCCAAACCACATGCTCAACAAAAATGACACAAGACTAGACAAGAGCATATGGTCAGGGAACAAACACCCAGATCATGCGCTCAAGAACAAGATTAACAAAAAAAAGGAACAGGATCCTGACATAATATCATTGATTAATAAATGTACCCTAAATAACTGAATTTATATAGATTTGTATTCTGTGACTTAGTAACCTGGTAGTTCCTATTTAAATTGATATTAACCAGATCTGACTTACAAGCAGTAGCCAGCTGGTAGGTACTGCTCCTGTGAAAACAGGTTCTGCTCCCAGCAGAGCAGCAAGACAAATGAACAGAAGAAATGTCAGGGCAGGTCAGGGGAATATGAAAAGTGAGGAGCTGTCACAACAGTAACAGCTATGACACTACATGCAGACTGACACTGAACACTAGAATGAGCAATACACTATACCATTGGGATGACACTGGATTAACTGTAGTGGTGCCGACAACACTGACTGTGACTGTAGGTGCCACAACTTCACAAATGTCAATTTTATGCTTTCTTGAGGTTTCCATTGTACTCAGAATTCCATCTGTTTATGCCCAGGGACAAGAGCAATGTATATTCATTCTGTTATGAAACAGCACCAAAACAGGGAGTAAAAAACAGAAGGATACTTTAAATCAATCTCTGCTATATTCTTGATTCTGTGCTACAGAAAGCATGTTTATATTAGCTGCTGTTAAATGAGCATATTTTTTGCAAATATTTCTAATATACTTTTGAGGATCTGAAGAATTGTAAGAAATACTGAAGAATCCAAGTGAAAAGCTTATATGTAGGCACAATATGCCAAATTTACACTCAGGGCCGGATTTACCTCTTTTCGTGACATAGGCAAAACTAATTTTTGGGCCCCACTTCCCTATTAATATAATAGGCCTAATATTACTACCCAAGCAAACAAAATATTTCTTAATCAGTGGAAACAGTTACAGTGTTTTCTATCGCAATAAACGTTTGCATTCAGTCAATAAAAATCGAATGTTCTTAATTTGTTTGAGAACTGAGAAAGACCATTCCATTAATAGGTGCGGTGACGTGGCCACATAACCACTTCGGGAGTGCATTATTTCTCTAATAATTTTAAAGGCCTGGAGTCACAATCACACATCAATTGTTCAGATGATTTGTTTCAAGACATTTGACATGCTTCTGTCCTGAAATCTCGTATGTGTTGAACTAGCTAAACATTTTTTTATTGTTTTTATATTTACATAACAAAATTCAACAACACTAACATGCTATGTGAACACAAACTTACAACAAACACATAATACATTCACAAACAAATAATCAACCAGAAAAGGTAAATAAATAAATAAAAATATGTATATATACACAGTATACATATACACATACCAATTTCACAGTTCTAATTTATACATATATATACACACAAAAACATATACAAAATAAAATAAAGTTTAAGGCCTCCTAGTACAAGACAATTTCAACATTTATTTTATTTTATGTCTTCAAATATCCTATCAAATACATCTCCATTATTTTCTCCTTCCAAGAAAATCATAAAGGGTTTCCAAGCATCCTCAAAAGCCTTATATCTGCCCTTAATAATATATGTTATTTTCTCCAATGACATGTTTGTTGCCAACTCCTTTAACCATCTCCATATACTTGGTGTACTAGCTAATTTTTTACGCACCTCATCCCAAACCTTCTGTTGCAATGTCAAATGTCAAAATGTCATTTTAGAGCTAATAACAGAGGCTTGAGCTATTGATATGCAGGGTAAGCAATTATTTAATGCAGTCTAACGCAGTTATTAGAGAGAGAGAGCGAAAGAGAGAGAGGGAAATTAAGTGCGTGTGAATACTTGCATCTGTGCTTCTGTCAGCAGAATTCAGCAGCAGCGTCTACTAATAACGAAACTTTAAGTTGAACTACTTCAAGAATCTCGCTACTGACAAATGCAAAACTATTTTATTGATAAATTCGCGGGACAGCCGCAGCTCTGACAAGTTTCTGTCCGCGTCTCCGTGTGTGTGCACGAGTGCGTGTCTACTGTGTGTGCGTCTGTGAGAGAGAACGGGAGAAAGAAAGCGTGATTTCTGTAGGCCTACATAAAAAAAGTTGAAAACATGGAAATAGTGTGTCATTTTTACCCTATTGTTTGTTATATTTATTTGCTCAATGTCTTCTGGGGTTTTTGGTTCTTTTACTGTTGTAGATATCCCATAGTATAACAAAAATATTATATATCTCTTCATTGTGTTTGGGCCCCCCCCCTGGATGAGCAAGCATATGCACGTGCCTAGAATGCCTATGTGTAAATCCGGCCCTGTTTACACTGCAAAGGTAATGCTGCTTAGAGGTGGTATAAATGCATTTACACTGCATTAAATAGCTGCAATTGCAGCTGTTGTCATGGAACTGTGTTGATAAACACACGAAGACGAGATGAAGATAAGCAGTCTTTAATAAATCCACAGATAGGTAAATCCAAACAAGGGAAGGCTGGCGACACATGTAACACTGAGACCCGACAACCTCAAACTGAACAGACAGGAACCTAAATACACAGACCAAACAAGGATAACAAGACACACCTGAACATAATAAAAATCAATAACCATGACAACCACTAACAAAAGACGGGAACGGTGAAAACACAAACAAAGTCCATGTGGTTGTGATGGATTGCCTCCCTCCTGGAAGGCGCGAACTTGTGCTGCAGAGAGAGAGGGTAGGAGATAGTGGAGGGATGGAGAAGGGATGGTGAAGGGCAGGTGACTGGTAGAGAAAACTGGTGGAGGTTCAGGAGGAGGACGGACAACCCAGAGGAGGAGGATGACAAACAGAGTCCAGGGTGGTGACGATGGAGGAAAGATCCAGGGAGGAGCCTTGACCAGGGGCGTGATGGCAGGTACCCAGGCCACAGCCAGAATGACGCTCCATGGCGGCGTTGATGGAGGGAGGAGCCAAGGTGTGACAGAAACACACACCGCTATGGTAAAGACTGGAGGCGACAATGGCAATTAAGGTGGAGCCCACGGTGCAGACAGAGAGCTGAGGAGGTGAAGCGATGCCAAGGATTCAGGTGGCCGCGACGGAGCCGTAGGGCTCCATGCGTCCAGGAGCCGGAGACTCCAGGCTGGCCCGAAATACAGCCCCACCACTGAGAGGAGGTGACATAGATGGACAGACAGGGGACGAAGATGACTGGACAGCCTTAGTGGCTGAAGACTGAGGATGAAGGAATGCATAAAATACAACCAAAAATTAAAAGTCTCTTAATGCAGCTTGAAGAAGAGCTGGGAAAGGGAGGCTGGGCAGGACCAGCGAATCAGACTGATGAAGAGAATCAGGCAGGATTAAGGGGAGCAAAGTCTCTACCTCTCCACACTGAAAAACATAGTCCAAGTCCAGCAAACAATCACTCTCAGTGGTGGTAGGGGCTCGCTTCCATCCCCTCTAATTCCACAAGAATTCCCATGGTGATGGATGGGGCAGCTGGCTCGCACACCTGGTCAGACGTGGCTAGCTCAGGCTCCAGGGTGATGTCCTACTCGTTCGCTTCTCTTGGCGCGGGCTCAAACATTGCGGCGGAGGCAGGCTCTAGGTCTGCGGTGGGCTCTTACTTGCGCTCCTCACAGCGGGATGGTGACTGGCTGGACACTGGGCTAGGAGTGGGGCTGGTGTCATTGTCAACTGGTCCGATGGTCAGAGATGATTCACATGATACCAGCACCAACTCCACGCAGTCCGCGAAGCTCCCTCAAGGACCCTCCCCGGACAACTGCACATGTGTTCGCGGTGTTCAGTCCGGCGTGCAAGACTGCACTTATAGGCAGTCATCCGGGAAGGTGGTCAGATGGGTGAGACCAAGGAATTCCTCCAGGTGTTCCTCGAGGGAGCAATTTCCCTGCTCCAGGCAACGCAGGGTGACAGCGGCAAGGTTATCCATGAAGAAAAGAAAAAAAAACAACCACAATGAAAAATAAACTGAAAAATAAAATGCAAGAAAGACATGCCGCTACTTTCTTTCTGTGGCCGGGCCTTCTGTCACAGAACTGTGTCGATAAACACACAAAGACGAGATGAAGATAAGCAGTCTTTAAAAAATCCACAGATAGGTAAATCCAAACAAGGGATTCTGGCGACACACGTAACATTAACGAGACATGACAACCTCAAACTGAACAAACAGGAACTTAAATACACAGACCAAACAAGGATAATAACAAGACACACCTGAACATCATAACATAATCAAATCAATAACCATGACAACCACTAACAAAGGCAAGAATGGTAAAAACAAACAAAGTCCATGTGGTCATATACTTTGATACTAGGACCTGAATTGGCTCAGAACAGGCATAATTTAGTCTGACTTTAATGCAGCATTGTGTCTTAACACTGAATTTTGAGTAGTCATAGAGCGGCCTGAATTCAGCTGTATTAAGACAGATCAGTGGAGCAATGACATGGAGATTCCATAATGACAGCTTTGGAAGCTTGTTTCTGCTCAAGTGTAAAAAATAAAACATGATTGTAAGATAAAGTTTAAAATAAGAAGAAAGAAAAGGAAAGAAAAATAAATAAAAGTTATATTACAAATTAAAAATAAATGCCACGATTGCAAGATAAATTCTCAATTATAAGAAATAAATTAGCAAACTCCCATAAAAAGTAGCAATTATTAAAATTAAGGTTACAGTTATGAGAAATATAATTGTCAGACATAAAGTCACATTGCAATAGGTAAAGTCACTAATATTTAATAATAATTTATTATTAAGTCTCAATTTCCTTGACAGGAGCAGGATGTTTCTCAGTGGTAAGTGTGAACTTAGTTTGCGGTAGTTATAAGACGTGATTGCAGCGTCATTGTTATAATTTATTTAGGTGCACTGTATCAGAATGCCAAAGCGAAGGTGAAAACCTCTGCTGCCACGAAGTAGGACAGGTAGTATTATAAGTTTCTGGATTAGTTGAGCATTAGACACCTTTTTCATTTCAATCACACTTACAGGTTGAGTTTCTAGGAGCAATCTGGTCCAAATAAATTGGGCACTGATTCATCTTTCAAGAGCAAGCGTTTTGTGAATCCTGCGTTAAATTCCCCGAGATTAGAGAAGCAGTCCTCAGTAAAATGACTGAACACAAAAAAAAGATTGGGATTGTACTGCTGTGGTATTGTTGAAAAATTGAATGTCAACCACTGATTCTTTGCCGCCTCATCATTTGGAAGTGAAAATAAAATAAATTTACTTTCACATTGTAGGACACAGTGTCTTCTCGACATGATGTTAACCACACAAATAAGCTACAGTGTTTGAGGGCGGTGTCAATTATGCAATTTTACCATGTCATTGCTTTCCATGTAACCTTACAACAGGGGATAGATACTCTATCTACGTCTGTCAAACAAAATTATGTTGTGAGTCGGTTTGGAAAGGAAACATGAACAAGGAAGTTTAACATGAATGAAGGTCACTGTCACAAAGAACAAGTCAATGCTTGCATTTTTCAAGATTACTGGCTGATTTCAGGTACGGAACAAACAAAACTATATTAACTAACCGCTTTGTATACCTAGTATCCGAATAACGTGTCATAACAACACCTTTTTAATGTACTGAAAGGAATTTACCAGAAAAGAAGGTTTGTACAGTATGTATCCAACAGTTCAGTAAGCTTTAAATGGACAAAATGGTGGATAGCAACAGCACAGCATTTTAAATGGCTATTTGAGCTGTCGTTTATTTGTTGTAAGGTCTGACTTGACCTTACAACAAAAGTTTAAGTCTGACTTGACTATGTTAATAGATGTTGGACTAATTAGTCATTAACTGTACTATTTCTCATGTGATGTCTCTTTCTCTCTTGAAACCACCTTTTGATGTCCACATCATCCTAACGCCAATCCATATGAGATATACATCGTTCTGAAAACTGTGGGGCATCAGATTGAAAAGAAATTATTCAAACAGACTGGCAAGGCATAAGATCATTAAGCATTCTTCTCAAAGAATGCTGTGCCTGTAACAAGAAACTTAATTTCCCCTTCAGGGAATTCGAGTTGCGTCAGAAACACTTTGAGAACGGCTCTGCGTGACCATGCTCTGAAGCACTTGTGAAATCAGTCCAATAGAATGGTGAGACATCCTAGGAGGGATGATGTAGCAAACAGGAAGCTTAAAGGAGTATCTGGTGTAAACAGCATTAGCTTCTGCTTCTTCAGTAAGCGCTTCGTGTCTCCGTTTGTCTGAGATATATGTGTGTGTTGTGCCAGTGTACAATTCTCTATTATGGCAAGTGAGAGTAAAAAGTCTGACAAGCAGCCCTTTAGATTGTGTGTCCCTCCCTGTCCGTGCTTCATTACAGGTGGGGATACATGTGATCTATGCTTTGCTTGTCTGGGAGCAGAGCACATTCTCACCCTCCTCACGGCTCAGGTCCTGCATCTGCCGAGGCAAGATGGTGGCTGCGGTCATGGGGATCACTAATGGATCTGGTAGAGGGGTTGGAGATGGGCTTGTCTGTTTCTTGACCCTCAGAAAGTTCCTCCATCACCGCTCCAGTCGTCTACCAGCTCCTCATACAGGCTCAGAAATGGAGCATCGCCTCTCGAGCTCCCCCGCAAAAAGATTTGGAGTCAGAGTGGCACTCCTCGTCGAAGTCTTTGAAGCAGAAGACAAATCTGAGGATCGTTATTCTGGCTAAGAAGACTTCGGCCAAGATGATGCCTATGGTGCTGGACTTCTGAGGTCAGGCCCATCTGCAGAAGAGCGGTGTACACCTCATCATACGGTGCCATCTCTTCTCAGTGCCCTCGGGAGATCAGTCTGTTAACCTTGCCACCACTGGTGTTTAAGGGCACAGCGGTCTCCAGCAAGTGCAGTTTTCAGTGTCCGCCCGGAAACGTAGTGACACTGGGAGGCTTGAGTCCTCCAAGGAGCTTATTAGAGCAGCCAGTTTGGTTGTTCCCTGATGGTCATCCGCTTCAGGGCACTGAATCGACTGCTCAAAGTACACTAGAGGCCAGTCTTGAGAGACTGATTCCCTAAGCTGACTATCTGGCAGCATGGAAACTTCATCATTCCTAAAGGATGGGGGGGGTTGTATTCTATTTTAGATCTGTGTCAGCTGAACAATTCCATCAAAAGACTCAAATGGCTCAAATCAGGTCTGAGGACTGGTTTGTCACAATAGATCTGAAGGACGCATACTTCCATGTTTCCATCCTTTCTCAAAACAGGAAGTTCCTGAGGTTTGCTTTCGGGGGCGAAGCATACCAAGACCGAGCATCTTTTCTGGCACATCAACTGCCTGGAGATGCTGGCCATGTTTTCTGCACTGAAACACTTTCACACAGACCTGAATGGCTATCACGTGCTTGTCCATACAGACAAGTCGTGGGGGCAGTTGTGGCCTAATGGTCAGACTTGTAACCCGAAGGTTGCGGGTTCGAGTCTCAGGTCCAGCAGGGATTGTATGTGGGATTGTAGTGAATAACCAGCGCTCTCTTCCACCCTCAATACGACGACTGAGGTGAAACAACTGAGCAAGGCACCAAACCCCCAACTGCTCCCTGGGCGCCGCAGCAATATGGCTGCCCACTGCTCCGGGTGTGTGTTCATGTTGTGTGTGTGTTCACTACTGTGTGTGTGCACTTGGATGGGTTAAATGCAGAGCACAAATTCCGAGTATGGGTCACCATACCTGGCCACACGCCACTTCACTTCTCTTACCACCAGAGGGTCTGCGGTTGCGCCCCCTATTCATGCCAGGTCCTTCTGTGGGCCCAGGGAAAACTACTCTCCTTGAGAGCATTTTATATCCATGGCCACCTCAATCAGGGAAAAGACATCCTGTCGAAGCAGGGGCTGAGTCCAAGTTGGTGGAGCAGATCTGGAGGATGTTCGACCAGGCAGAGATGGATCTGTTCTCCTCTCAAGACATGACACACTGTCCTCTCTGGTTCTCCCTCACATATCCATCTCCCCTCGGGCTGTTTGCAATGGTACAGATATGGCTGAGGTGGCCTCTTTACGCATTTCCCCCGATTGCTCTGCGATTTCACCCGATGCGCTTTTAAGCTACCGGGTCGCTAAGTCATCTCGCCTATGACGTCTCGCCATTCTATTGGACTGATTTCACACATGCTTCAGAGCATGTTAACAGAGAGGCGTTCCCAAAGCGTTTCCTACGCAGCATCTCGTTCCCTTCAGGAAGCATGGTTACATGTGTAACTTAGAGACGTTTTCAGTGAATTTCATCTCATTCTCATTCTGCTTGTCTTTGGTATAAATTGACTGATTCATAAAATCTCTTGATGACGGCTTTTTTTTTCCGTGAAATTGTGATTACCAGCTACACTTAATTATATATGTTTATTAGACCTTTGGCTGGAATGCTTGAATCTGATTGGTCAAATGCAGCACTTTGTAGTTAATCCACAACACTGTATACTGTTGTCCCTGGCAACCAATCTCTTACACTGCTAGTTTCTCTCAAAACACTCTGCAGTTTTTTCTTCTCACATACTAATATAATTTCAACTTAGATCAATAATTTATGTTCATTTATTTACTCATTTGGTATCCATGTAATAAGCGGGAAATGTACAATCAAGTCATTTTTACATAATGAAGCCCTTCAGGATGATACAAGGCCCAAATAAACGAACACATTATGCATCATCCTTTACATAGTGTTACATATTTATGTGTAATATAGCAGTATAAGATATAAGTCTTGAGGATCTGTGCAGCACAGCCTGGTCCTAAATCAGCATTTTGTCTCTGAATTTACTTGGCACTGAGCTGGTCATTCTCACTCTGCAAATCATTGGCCTTGAGTCAGAGGAAGAGCACGCCGCCTCTGTGAGAACATTCCATCACATTCTACTGCTCCACTGGCATTCTGTGCCATTCTCTTTTATTACCTTGCTCACTTTATTGCATTAATCTGAGAGTGCTTTGGGCTCTTGGTTTTAGTCAGCCAGTGGCAATCAATGCACAAAACCATTATGAGCCATTGATTTCCTACCCTCAGTGGTCATATCTGCTAATGTCAACCCACAAGGAAGAAAATGACCTCACAGAGCAAATCACTGTCTGTGCGATTGGCAAATGTGGTTACAATGGCTGCAACATTTGTGTACACCTCCATTTTAAGTGAGTTTTAAATTAGCCATTGTGAATTCTTTTGAGATGGAAATTAGATCTGGAATATTTCTGGGAGCATAGAACACAGACAGTATATCTTGTTAATGGGAAAAATATATTTATAGATAATATATATAGATTCCTTTAACCGAAGTGGAAAAAACAGCAGTTCTATGTGGAACGTAATAGTTTCAGACTGAATAGAGTCGAACTGTTGAACGTTTAACCACAGAAGAGCTTCAGAGATCCGTTTTTTCAGAAAAGTTTTTAAACATGTCACGCCGTACTGAATATTTCCCTGAAAGTCTGCTTTGAAACGCTCAATGTATGTGCGACCTTGGCAAATACAGGCAGAGAGGATTTATCAACCACTGTATATATGAAACAAAGTGGAGCAGATCTAAATCCCGAGGTCGAGCACAGACAATGAACAAGAGGCTAGTATTCCACCATATACTTTTGAGAAGAGAGAAAAAATAATAATATCTGCAGTAGCAGCCCTGGTTTCTCATTAGCACAACATGATGAAATAAGCGCAGCAACACATTGGGATAAAACATATTCTTGTTCAGTGAAAAATACTTAATCAAAGAAAGTTTACAATACTTTTTGGGGGTGAATCTGAGATCTGAGTGTTTTGTGTATGTGTGTGTTTAAATAGGAGAATACATTAAAATGATTTGTAAAGAGTGCCAGAGCAGAATGTAGCAAACACTGCATAATATACATATTCATGTATGCAAACCCCATTAGTTGCAGTTCTCAACCCAGGAGGTTCCATAAGCCTTGGTATTTGAATCTGAAGAAAATTACGAGATGTATGGCACCCTAAGCGGGAATGCTTGGAAGAAGAACTCTTATGCATAGCAACATAATCATAAACACAACCCCAAGAAATGCATGGTAAATACATGATACAATAAAAGACTGGTAGGTGTAGAACTGATCAAGGTTAATACTGTACTTACCATCTTATCCAACAATGACAGTATTCAAAGTAATTTTTTTACTTTAATATTTATATATTTATATATTTTATAGATTGTTATATATTACACTCTCAGGAAAAAGGTACAAAAGCTGTCACTTGGGCCAAAAGGTACCCTATTTACCAAGTTGCGTATATATACTATATGGACAAAAGTACAAAATGACCCCACTCTGACTTTACGCGGTCTTGTTGATGTTGTTCCTAAACTCCTCCAACTACCACTACCAGTTGGCCAAGGAATATCCAGCAGGGATCAAATTTCATGAACTGACTTATTGCAAAGATGACATCCTGACATGCTGTCATCCATGATAACATGCTGGTTTCGTATGGCCAGAGGAAAACTGGCCGCCCGACTGAACCTGGTTTCTCCCAAGGTTTTTCCTCCATTCTGTCACCGATGGAGTTTTGGTTCCTTGCCACTGTCGCCTCTGGCTTGCTTAGTTGGGGACACTTAATTTCCAGCGATATCGTCGACTTGATTGCACAGATACTATTTAAACTGAACTGAGCTGGATGATGACATCACTGAATTCAATGATGAACTGCCTTTAACTGAAAATTGAGTGTTTACTGTTGTCATTTTGCATTATTGACACAAATAGGTTCCTAATTAATGCTGTACAGTTGCTTTGACACAATCTGTATTGTTAAAAGTGCTATATAAATAAAGGTGACTTGACTTGACTTGACATCCTATCACAGTACTACACTTGAGTTCACAGAGTGCTTCAGAATGACCTTATGTATGTATGTATGTATGTATGTATTTATGTATTTCTTTATGTTTGAAAATGCAGTCTGTATGGCTAGGTGCTTGATTTTATACACCTGTGGCAATGAGTCTGATTGAAACACCTAAATTCAATAATTAAGAGGTGTGTGCCAATATTGTAATTATTGTACCTTAAAGATACCCCTTTGAAAGGGTACTACCCCATTGACTGGGGTGCTTTTTGCACTTTTTTTCTGAGAGTATATACAACTATTTTACATGGTAAGCATTGCATTATATATATACATATATATAGTCATAAGTAGCATGGGTATATTTGTAGCAATAACCAAAAATACATTGTATGGGTCAAAATTATCGATATTTCTTTTATGCCAAAAATCATTAGGATATTAAGTAAAGATCATGTTCCATGAAGATATTTTGTAAATTTCCTTCATTTGGACAACTTTAAAGGCGATTTTCTCAATATTTAGATTTTTTTGTCCTATCCTAACAAACCATACATCAATGGAAAGCTCATTTATTCAGCTTTCAGATGATGTATAAATCTCATTTTCAAAAAATTGACCCTTATGACTGGATTTGTTGTCCAGGATCACACACAAACACACACTGTCAGACTCCGTTCCATGTTTTGTGTGTGTTTTGCCCTATGTGACCCAGTTTCTCCCTCATGTTGATTGTTTATTTGATTCCAGGTGTGTCACCTTAGTCCCTCGTTATCCTGTGTTTAAAAACCACAGTCCTTTCAGTTAGTGTTGTCAGTTCTTGAATGTCGTACACTGAATGTGCACCCGTTGATGTCTGTGAATGTCTCCATGTACTCTGTGTGTTTTCCTGGTTCCCATTAAAATCTCCTACGTTGATGTACTCCTGGTCTCCTCGTTCCTCGCTCCGCTCCGTCGGCTCCAGCCCCAGAGCACCCTCCAGTGCCAGCTCCTCGTAAGCGCTTCCCAGTCCCCGAATCCAGCCCGGTGTGGGCTCCAGTTCCCGAGTATAGCCCACGGAGGACTCCTGTTCCCCAGTTAAGCCCAGGAAGGGCTCCTGATTCCCCGTTAAGCCCAGGAAGGGTTCCTGATTCCTCGTATAGCCCACGGAGGGCTCCTGATCCCCAGTTAAGCCCAGGAAGTGTTCCTGATCCCCAGTTCCACCCAGGAAGGGCTCCAGATCCCCAGTTAAACCCAGGGAGGGCTTCAGATCCCCAATTAAACCCAGGGAGGGCTCCAGATCCCCAGTTAAGCCCAGGAAGTGCTCCTGTTCCCCAGTTAAGCCCAGGGAGGGCTCCTGATTCCTTGTATAGCCCACGGAGGGCTCCTGATCCCCAGTTAAGCCCAGAAAGGGCTCCTGATCCCCAGTTCCGCGAGGGCTCCAGATCCCCAGTTAAGCCCAGGGACGGCTCCTGATTCACCGTTTAGCCCAGGAAGTGCTCCTGTTCCCCAGTTAAGCCCAGGAAGGGCTACTGATTCCTTGTAAAGCCCCGGGAGGGCTCTTGATTCCCCGTTTAGCCCAGGAAGGGCTCTTGATTCCCCGTTTAGCCCAGGAAGGGCTCCTGTTCCCCAGTTTAGCCCAGGAATGGCTCCTGATCCCCCATTAGGCCCAGGGAGGGCTCCGGATCCCCCGTTTAGCCCAGGGAGGGCTTCTGATGCCCCGTTAAGCCTAGGGAGGTCTCCTGATCCCCCGTTGAGCCCAGTGAGGGTTCCTGTCCCCGTGCTTAGCCCAAGGAGGGCTCCAGTCCCTGAATCCCCTCCAAAGCGCCCTCAAATTTAGGGGGGGGGGGCATATACCCGTGGCCGAGCCAACTAAGGCCACAGAGGATCCGCTATGGCCTCCCGAATCTCCTGATCCGCTATGGCCTCCCGAGTCTCCTGATCCGCCATGGCCTCCCGAGGCTCCTGATCCACCATGGCCTCCCGAGTCTCCTGACCCGCCATTGCACCCTGAACGGGTATCACTCTGGAGGCCCACCGTCCCGTGTCTGTCCTGAGGGACCTCCAGAGCGCCCGTTGGATGTTGTGTGGCATGAGGACGTGCCTTCCGGGAGTGATGTCAGACTAAGTCCCATGTTTTGTGTGTGTTTTGTCCCATGTGACCCAGTTTCTCCCTTATGTTGATAAGTTCCCAAGTTCATTTGATTATAGGGGTGTCTCCTTAGTCCCTCGTTATCCTGTGTTTAAAAACCCCAGCCCTTCGCCCTTCCAGTTAGTGTTGTCGGTTCTTGAATGTCGTACACTGAATGTGCACCCGTTGATGTCTGTGAATGTCTCCATGTACTCCGTGTGTTTTCCTGGTTCCCATTAAAATCTCCTATGTTAATGTACTCCTGGTCTCCTCACTCCGTGCTCCCTCACAGTCACAGCGTGACACACACACACACACACACACACACATATATATATATATATATATATAAAAATTTAAGGGGGTCTGAATACTTTCCGTACCCACTGTATATATATATAATACATTTTTAATATTAATTTCCTTCCTTTGTATCCGTTGTCTTCACAGGTTTATCTGTCAGCATCTCCACCTTCAGTCTGGTGGCCATTGCCATTGAAAGATACAGTGCCATTTGCAACCCGCTGAAGTCCAGGGCATGGCAGACCCGTTCTCATGCCTACAAGGTCATCGCTGCCACATGGATACTATCTGTGGGTATCATGGTGCCCTATCCTGTGTTTAGTGTACTGGTGCCATTCAACAAGCCGAACAACATCTCAGCTCACATGTGCAGGCTTGACTGGCCCATCCGTCAAGTGGAACAGACTTGGTGAGTCTTTTGGCTACTTTACTTGTCTTAACATTGATACAAAAAAAAAAAAGAAAAAAGAAAGCTTATATGTATATGTGTGTATATAGTGTACATTACAGCTGTAATGTATGAAAACGGCTATCAAAATTAATGTGTTAATTGTGCAATAAAAAAAAAAAAATTATATAAAGTCGGCAACACCAAATCTCCAAAAGTATCAAAAATGTAATTAAAAAAAACGTTCGCATAGCGTGTATGCGAAAAATAAATAAATACATTTTTGATACTTTTGGAGCTTTGGTGTTGTCGACTTTATATTTAATTTTTTCTACTTGTTTTTTAGTCAAGCACCCATTTGAGGTTGATGTGCGTGCTTTTGTTTTCATTTTTGCAATAAATAAAACAACAAATATTGCACAATTAACATGTTAATTTTGACAACCCTAATATACAGTATATATATGGAAAAATAGATGCTGCTGTCACGCTTGTGTAGATGAAAGGCACACAAAGGCAAAGGTAATCCACACAAGAGTTTAATTAGAGTCCAAGAAGATGATAATCTATAGATACAAAGGGAACACGCAGCAAAACAACAACAATACTGGACCAAGACTGGAAATGACAATATATAATCAAATAAACAATAAAATAGACAATAAAATAATCAAATAAAGGGCACTTAAAGGGGTCATATGATGCGATTTCAATTTTTCCTTTCTCTTTGAAGTGTTACAAGCTCTTGGTGCATAAAGAAGATCTGTAAAGTTGCAAAGACTAAAGTCTCAAATCCAAAGAGATAGTCTTTATAAAAGTTAAAGAGTCAACCACGCCTACCTAAAACAGCTTGTTCTAACACGCACCCACATGCCTACGTCACGATGTGGGAAGATTTGCATAATGCCGCCCAAATGTTCATGTAAAGAAAGAAGGCGTAACTTTTATTCTCGCTGTAGTATTTTTGCTGCCGCCATGTCGTGAAGGCGCTGTGTGTTTCATTGTGAAAGCGAAACTACTTTGTTTGCCCTTCCAAAAGAGGACGATATCCGCTTCGTCATGCCTAGAGCTGATCCGTGCTGGTCGCTGAGGAAATACATCAACTTCACGCTGTGGATCGCCGGATCGGCTTTCGCCGTGGATGAAGCGGAGTCCAGCCCGGTTGCCGCAAGCCCGCCGGCCGCTCCTTTGTCGAATCTGCCGGCCGCTGCTCACTCTAGCCACCGGCCTCCGCTCACTCAAGGCCGCCGTGTGATGCTGTGTTTCGTTATGAAAGCGAAACTACTTTGTTTGGCCTTCCAAAAGAGGACATGACTATAAATCAGTGGTTAAGTTGTATTTACAGCACTGTTCCAGAACAGTTCAACCCAAATATTCAGATGAGTGCAGCACATATTCCATTCTATTAACCAATGTCTTTGCTTCTGAGCTTCGATGATCCAGTTCAGCCATACTAATAAGCAAAAATGACTCTAGACAAACATTTGTGTGTCTTTTTTTTATTGCTGAAGTGTGTTGAAATTTCTTCTTCTGCATTCTACTGTACAGACGTAAATTTACATTACCTTCAGCCTGAGGCTTATTCATTTCACTTTTGGTGTGAAAAGCTTTTTTATTTGCCAGAAAAATTACTTTTTAAAAAAACAAACAAACAAGCAAGCCCTGTCCAGATTTTAAAAGTAATGCAAAAGTAACGTAACACATTACTTTCCATAAAAAGTAACCAAGTAGCGTAATTAGTTACGTTTTATGGAGTAACGCAATATTGTAATGCATTACTTTTAAAAGTAACTTTCCCCAACACTGCTCATTTCTCCGATCACAAATGCAGACATGGTTTTATGTTTACGCGGCTCGATGCAATGTGTAAAAAGACAGTATAAGTCATTATAATCCGTAATTATGTCCCCACTGGATGCAAAAAATGCCTTGTTTATAATGGGTTTTAATGTTTTTGTCTCTTCGCTCCGGCCGGACAGGGCATCACAGTATGGTAGGGGCGTAACATTTCCATCACACGCTTGAGATATTCGGCCAATCACAATGCACTGGATAGATGACCAATCAGAGCACACCTTTTCAGACCGATGAGCTTTGTAAAAATCTACGTGTTTCAGAAAGGCGGGGCATAGTGTAGAAACAATAATGTACAGTATGTGGAAAATAATGTGTTTTTTGAACCTTAAACTGCATAAACACATTTCATTACAGCAAATACACAAAATAATGTTCTTTTTAGCAACATCATATGACCCCTTTAAGTACACAGGCAAATGAGGGACTAATGACAAGACACAGGTGAACAGAATGATGAAATCAAATAAAAAACCATGACAACTAACAAGGCTGAGAGCAAACAATCAGCAATCAGGGCACTGAGCAGGGAGTCAACCATTTTAAGGGCTGTCTCAATCGCAAAATCCTTCCAGTGCTCTGGAACGTTCGCTCCCTGAAAAATCCCACAATGCACCGCAAAAACTAGGGAGCATTGGTGCTCACTATGCTCCCTTGCCATAAATTAAGTCACATTTCTGAAGCGCGAGCCATAAACCACACGAGCCAACTCGATAAATATAATGATACGCGATAGATTATTTGAAAAGACAAACCATTTTTTTATATATATTTCAACATAAACACACATATCGCTAGATGGGTAATGATCACATCTAGTTAACATTTATAATTAAAATTCATCTGAAATGTTGTAAGAACATGTAAAAGAACAATGTTTAAAGAGAATAAAAAATGATATCAAAAAGAGATTGGTCCTGCCGGTTGTTGATTAATTACAGCTGTGAAGTTCTATAATGTTGTCCGTCATGTCACGGGAAATTGAGGTAAGTTTTGTACAAACACAATTTTTCTCCTAGCAGGTGTTTTATATGGAACAATGGTAATATCACTCATAATAACAAGTCATTGTACATGAAGAATTGGGTTCGCCATAACATGTTAATTGTAAACCAGCTTATTGACAAGAAAGGGCAATTATTACCCTAACTTTATTACAAAATGTTTTTTTTGGTAAAAGAAAAATAATTTAACGTAATTTAAGGCTATTCCCAAAGGAATAATAATTTTAATCCAATTCTTAGATGTAAATATTAATAATACAAACCTACAAAATCCCCAACTTTTTGTAATTGGTCTCCCTTTTTCTGACAAACAGTTTTAATGAAATTTTTTTAAGAAACTCCTTTAATGTTAGATCCAATCCTACATGTAAATCAATATGACTTAAACCTCTTTGTATGCCATGGCATAGCATTTGGATATGACCATATAAATATTTTTTTTTCATAATAAAGTAACATAAGAACTTTAATAATTATGTCATCCTATAAATGCCGCTGTTAGCAGATACTTATTTTCTATTTCATTTAGGGTTGACTTTAAAATAGACCTAAAAATAAACAAATAAACAAAGCCCTCAATTTACAACTTCATGATATTTTAAATGGTTTTTAAACCATGGCTTTATATACACGCAAGTAAAAAAAATTATAAAAATAAAAATAAACCATCATATATTAACTTTTGTAACACTAGTCTTAAAATAAATTTTGAAACTCTTTCTAATATGAGATCACAAAATAAGAAGCTTATAAAAACAATACAAATTTCTAAAGCTTTTCATATTTATGTAACTGTCGTAATGTTATATAGTGCTTTTTTATACAGGTATTTTTATTTTATGTGAATTTTTTTATATATATGTTTGTTCAATTTTTTTTGTTTCGTTTTTTTGTTCTTGGTTTTCTGTTTTACATGCTTTAAACTGTATAACATTGCCTTATATTTGCCTTGTATGTTTATGTGATGGAACTATAGAAAAAAAAAAAAACATCCAACCGTTAGTCTGCTATGAGCCAGAGATGGAGAGGAGGGGTGCAAACACAAAACCCTGCCCTCTATTTAGTGTCACTTGGAAATACGTCACAGCACTGAAGCAAAGCCGGTTGCAAATTCCAGTTCACGGGAACTTTAAAGTATTAATATGTACCTTTAAGGTACTAATATGCACAAGTTAATGTGAAAAAAAAATATATATTTTTTACTTTTGTACCTTAGGGTACATCCAAAGTGACAGCGTTGTACCTTTATTTCTCTGAGATTATACATTTATATTCAGCCATTTCACAAAGAAAATAACATTGATTGCCATTAAAGTGAAAGTGCTTTACCTAAACATGGGAGCGTGATACAAATGCTCATTTTAGAAGAAAATTTCAGATGGAACTTGAGGGCTTTTGCATCTCTACTTTTCATATGCTTTCAATATACACAAATACTAATGGCATAATTTGATAAATTAGCCCTGTGCATTATAGGGAATAATATTCTGAATATTTTACAGTTGGTTTGATACCTTTATCTCAAACTGTGTCAGAGATTAATTAATTTAAGTGGGTACAGTATATAAAACATATGAAAAAAATATGGATTCAGTGCTATATATAAAAACAATAAAGGCATAATCTGGAAAACCAAGCCTTGTGCATTATAAGGAATAATATTATGAATATGTTACAGTTGGTTTGATACCTCTAGATCAAATGGTGTTGTCGTTTAATGGATTTATATTATTGCATACATTAAAAGTTGTAAAATGTTTATAAAAAACATAAAATTGTAATTCCAAAAACGGAGCTTTGTGCGATAACAGGTATGTTTTCCCGAACATTTTAGTATTGGTTTTATATTATAATGTCATGTAGTTAAATTGTTTAATTCATTTAAATGGTTAATTATTATTTTTTTAATTCCTAGAAATTAAGCCTTGTGCAACATAAAGGGCACATATTTATGTCTATCTGAGTTAGTTTGGGCTCAAAACATAAAAGCTGCAAAGAGTTTAATTGGCAAAAAACCCGAATGTCTAATGAATGTCAAACGTCAAACTAACTTTACCGCCGTAAAATACTTGTCAGAGCTGCGGCTGCCCGCAAGTTTATCAATAAAATAGTTTCGCAACTGAAAGGCTATCCACCTTTTTCTTCAACGCGGAATTAAGCCTATGGGTGAGACTTCCGGTTCATTAGCCGCTATAGGTAAATAACGAGGAGAATAACAACGTGCAGTAAACAGTAAAACTGTTTGCACTTCAAACCAGTGTGTTAATAATTTAAGATAATACATTAAAATAATATGATAAGACACACCAACTTTCAATATCAAGCAGCAAAACAAACAGTTTTTTTAGCTGGACGGAGTAGACGCAGATGAGACCGGAAGCCAGACCCATATAATTTACAAATGGCCACGCCCATTTTTACGACAAGAAAAAGGTGGATAGAGAATGAGGATTTACGTCACAATGTTTTAAGGCGCCGCCATATTAGCAGGATACGCTTTCCGTTGCCATGGTTACTTCGACAGTGAGACCGAAAGAAATAGCAACAGAGAGAGAGAGAGAGCAGATTAAATTAATAAATAAATTTCTGCGATACGTCACAGTTTTATGGGAAGAAATGGAGAAGGAGAAAGCGAAAGGAAAGGGGTTATATCGGGAGAAACTAAATAACACCGCTAAACAGCGTTATTTAGAGAAACTGCTTGGCATTAATAATATCAACCCGTAACGACCTGCAAGTTACAGAATGGACAAAAACCCCAGAAACACTAC
>NW_015505755.1:1216983-1219729 GCF_001515645.1 Sinocyclocheilus grahami
TTTTCACACAACAGCAGTTCCCAGGCATCGCGAAAACTAAATCAATGGAGCCCGACAGCAACAAAAATCAACCATAGACTGTAAACAAACAACGGAATCCTGCTAAGATGGCGGCAGCGTGCAGGTTACGTCGCCGCCCTATGTACCGTGACGTCACATTCTCATTCTCTATACATGACATTTCTCAGTAGCGAGGTTCTTGAAGCAGTTCAATATAAAGATTCGCTATAAGTAGACACTGCTGATACTGAATACTGCTGAGAGACACACAGACACAAGTATTCACATGCACTTAATCTCTCTCTCTCTCTCATTACTGCGTTAGCCTGCATAGCAATGGCTCAAGCCTCTGTTATTTGCTCTAAAATGATGTTTTGGAATTTGCAACGGAACGTTTGAGATGAGGTGCGTAAAAAATGAGCTAGTTCACCACACACGAGATTTCAGGACAGAAGCATGTCAAATGTCTTGAAACAAATCATCTGAACAATTGATATCTGATTGTGTCTCAAGGGCGTTAAAATTATTAGAGAAATAATGCACTCCCGAAGTGGTTATGTGGCCATGTCGTCGCGCCTATTAATGGAATGGTCTTTCTCAGTTCTCAAACAAATTAAGAACTACATTCAACGCAAGAGCTTATTGCGATAACACTGTAAAGCTTTCCACTGATTAAGAAATATTTTTGTTTGCTTTGGTGGTAATATTAGGCATATTTTATTAATAGGGAAGGGGGGCCCAAAAATTTGTTTTGCCTATGTCACGAAAAGAGGTAAATCTGGCCCTACACACACACACACACACACACACACACACACGTACTCTTGCATATGTGGTTTACGGGAACTCTCTACAGGCGTAACGGTTTTTATACTGTACAAGCTATATTTTCTATCCCCTTATATATATATATATATATATATATATATATATATATATACACACACATTTATATAATAGAGATACGCAGATCGCCTTCTTTCATAAAGGCAACCCTGATCAGTGTTGTCAGTGAGTTAATTTGCATGCAAATTCCTCATGAAATCCATGGAGGAACTTGGCCTGAATTGGTTGGCTCCCGAAGAGCTCACCAACAGCTGATTACCCAGCAAACAAGGGACGTCCCCCAGACATTTTGAACGTCCATTTAGGTCCGCTGTACGTTCGCTTTGTAACGTTCGCGGGCGCGCGGGCGGACTGGAGGACGTCCGGATTTGGTCCGCTGTGTAATGGCGGACGTTTTGAGGAAGTCCACTTACTTGGTCCTTTGGTCCTCGTTCGCTGGCGGACTTTCGGAGGACATTCGTCGGAGCCAGTTTGCTAACGTCCCTGTTTCGTCCCTCATCTGCCATTTCCATTACAACACTTGAAAAATCCAGTCGCCCATGCGTGGGCTTTTATCATCAGACCTGACCTGTGTTGGGGAGTAACTAGTTACATGTAACTACATTACATAATTTAATTACAAAATAAATGTAACTGTAATCTGTTACAGTTACTGAGAAAAAAATGTCTAATTAAATTACAGTTACTTATGAAAATGTTAATGATTACAAAGGGAGTTACATCTGAATATTTTCACACATACATATTTAAAATATGAGACACCAATGTTTCAGGAGTTGAGGACACGAAATAGGACACATGCTTATTCGATAACTGTTTTATTTCCTATTTTGGTTTATGTATATGAATTTTTTTTTTTTTTTTAAGATTAACTGTTTTTTTTCCAAGGCATTGTTAGATGCCAGTGTTTCCTGTCATAGCTATGCAAAGATTTGATTTCAAAAACAGTATCATAACTATTAAACTATATCTTATGATTTTACATCTGTATTTAACCTCAAAAAGATCTCAAAGTAAAAAGAGCTGCTAAAGTCCGATTTTGAGGTGGTTGTGCTTTACAATTAAATTATTATAGGCCTAATCTTAACTCAAGTGAAGAAGAATTCTGAAAGTCTGACAGTAATCAGTGTTGAGTACCACTGTAACGTTAACACCGCTTGCTTTAAATGTTTCAAAATAATTAAAATGGGAAAACAATAGAAATTTAGAAAAGTAATCAAGTGAAATCAGTTACATTACTTTAATAAAGTAACTGAAACAGTTACATTACATATTACATTTTAAATTGGGTAATTTGTAATCTGTAACCTATTACATTTCCAAAGTAACCTTCCCAAAACTGGACACCTTGCAACTCCGACAAAGAGTTGACAAAATTAAACTAAAACATTCGCTGTTTTAGACGGCAGCCTCAGTGTTTGGCTCTCCAGTGTTTGTACTGTTTTTGTTCGTTTTTCCTGTTTTTTTGTTTCTCAAACACGATCAGTTTTACCAGGGATGAGCTGCTGAACATTCGGCAGAACACACCACACAATCTTCTATCGGATTTCGTTTATTCGGACGTTTTGCTGAACGTTGTAGTTGGCGGAGCTGCTGCGCTGATCAAACGCTTCAGGACGCGCAGACGGGGGAAGAGAGCCGGCGCGCTCCTGAAGCTCAGGAAGTGCGGATTCAAAACGCCGTTGCCGAGCATCCATATGGCGAATCTCCACTCTCTACCCAACAAAACGGATGAACTTCTTCTGCTCTCCCCAACAAATAAGGATTTTTCACACTCTGCTGCTCTGTGTTTCACGGAAACCTGGCTGAATGACGCCATTCCGGACAGCACGTTGAGTCTCCCGGGCTTTCAGCTGTTTAGAGCAGATCGCGACGCAGAATCAACGGGGAAAGCGTGCGG
>NW_015505755.1:1225799-1231413 GCF_001515645.1 Sinocyclocheilus grahami
TGCCAAGCAGATGGGTAATTGCTGCAGACAAAGGGAAATTGGAAATGTAGCATGGAATGAAATGCAACACGCTCTCCTTCATGCCTTTTCCATGTTGGAAACTTGAAAAACCGAATACAATTGTGGATTTTGTTTCACGAAGGTCGTGTGACCTGCTATGGCAGTTTTTCACACAACAGCAGTTCCCAGGCATCGCGAAAACTAAATCAATGGAGCCCGACAGCAACAAAAATCAACCATAGACTGTAAACAAACAACGGAATCCTGCTAAGATGGCGGCAGCGTGCAGGTTACGTCGCCGCCCTATGTACCGTGACGTCACATTCTCATTCTCTATACATGACATTTCTCAGTAGCGAGGTTCTTGAAGCAGTTCAATATAAAGATTCGCTATAAGTAGACACTGCTGATACTGAATACTGCTGAGAGACACACAGACACAAGTATTCACATGCACTTAATCTCTCTCTCTCTCTCATTACTGCGTTAGCCTGCATAGCAATGGCTCAAGCCTCTGTTATTTGCTCTAAAATGATGTTTTGGAATTTGCAACGGAACGTTTGAGATGAGGTGCGTAAAAAATGAGCTAGTTCACCACACACGAGATTTCAGGACAGAAGCATGTCAAATGTCTTGAAACAAATCATCTGAACAATTGATATCTGATTGTGTCTCAAGGGCGTTAAAATTATTAGAGAAATAATGCACTCCCGAAGTGGTTATGTGGCCATGTCGTCGCGCCTATTAATGGAATGGTCTTTCTCAGTTCTCAAACAAATTAAGAACTACATTCAACGCAAGAGCTTATTGCGATAACACTGTAAAGCTTTCCACTGATTAAGAAATATTTTTGTTTGCTTTGGTGGTAATATTAGGCATATTTTATTAATAGGGAAGGGGGGCCCAAAAATTTGTTTTGCCTATGTCACGAAAAGAGGTAAATCTGGCCCTACACACACACACACACACACACACACACACACACACTCTTGCATATGTGGTTTACGGGGACTCTCCATAGGCGTAATGGTTTTTATACTATACAAACTGTATTTTCTATCCCCTTACAATAACCCTACCCCTACACTTACCTATACACACACATTTATAAAACAGTTAGTTCTATTCCTCGATTCTGATTGGTCAGCAGCTATGTTTTATTCACGATACAGCACAGCTATGACCGCTTCACCCAACCTTCTGTGTATCACTGAGCAACACCCTTAGCAACCAACCTTAGCAACATAAACACTCAATAATCTAGCATTACAACTGTTCCGTTTATTATGCATTTCAGCAGAATGAGCTGATTGTTATTTATTTAATGAAGTATGAGTGACCCCTGCTGGCGTCCCAGCAAACGGACCTTCCGAACGTCCGTTTAGGTCCGCAGTACGTCCGCTTTGTAACGTTCGCGGGCGGACGTTCGGACTGGAGGACGTCCGGATTTGGTCCGCTGTGTAATGGCGGACGTTTTGAGGAAGTCCACTTACTTGGTCCTCTTTTTGACGTTCGCTGGCGGACTTTCGGAGGACATTCGTCGGAGCCAGTTTGCTAACGTCCCTGTTTCGTCCCTCATCTGCCATTTCCATTACAACACTTGAAAAATCCAGTCGCCCATGCGTGGGCTTTTATCATCAGACCTGACCTGTGTTGGGGAGTAACTAGTTACATGTAACTACATTACATAATTTAATTACAAAATAAATGTAACTGTAATCTGTTACAGTTACTGAGAAAAAAATGTCTAATTAAATTACAGTTACTTATGAAAATGTTAATGATTACAAAGGGAGTTACATCTGAATATTTTCACACATACATATTTAAAATATGAGACACCAATGTTTCAGGAGTTGAGGACACGAAATAGGACACATGCTTATTCGATAACTGTTTTATTTCCTATTTTGGTTTATGTATATGAATTTTTTTTTTTTTTTTAAGATTAACTGTTTTTTTTCCAAGGCATTGTTAGATGCCAGTGTTTCCTGTCATAGCTATGCAAAGATTTGATTTCAAAAACAGTATCATAACTATTAAACTATATCTTATGATTTTACATCTGTATTTAACCTCAAAAAGATCTCAAAGTAAAAAGAGCTGCTAAAGTCCGATTTTGAGGTGGTTGTGCTTTACAATTAAATTATTATAGGCCTAATCTTAACTCAAGTGAAGAAGAATTCTGAAAGTCTGACAGTAATCAGTGTTGAGTACCACTGTAACGTTAACACCGCTTGCTTTAAATGTTTCAAAATAATTAAAATGGGAAAACAATAGAAATTTAGAAAAGTAATCAAGTGAAATCAGTTACATTACTTTAATAAAGTAACTGAAACAGTTACATTACATATTACATTTTAAATTGGGTAATTTGTAATCTGTAACCTATTACATTTCCAAAGTAACCTTCCCAAAACTGGACACCTTGCAACTCCGACAAAGAGTTGACAAAATTAAACTAAAACATTCGCTGTTTTAGACGGCAGCCTCAGTGTTTGGCTCTCCAGTGTTTGTACTGTTTTTGTTCGTTTTTCCTGTTTTTTTGTTTCTCAAACACGATCAGTTTTACCAGGGATGAGCTGCTGAACATTCGGCAGAACACACCACACAATCTTCTATCGGATTTCGTTTATTCGGACGTTTTGCTGAACGTTGTAGTTGGCGGAGCTGCTGCGCTGATCAAACGCTTCAGGACGCGCAGACGGGGGAAGAGAGCCGGCGCGCTCCTGAAGCTCAGGAAGTGCGGATTCAAAACGCCGTTGCCGAGCATCCATATGGCGAATCTCCACTCTCTACCCAACAAAACGGATGAACTTCTTCTGCTCTCCCCAACAAATAAGGATTTTTCACACTCTGCTGCTCTGTGTTTCACGGAAACCTGGCTGAATGACGCCATTCCGGACAGCACGTTGAGTCTCCCGGGCTTTCAGCTGTTTAGAGCAGATCGCGACGCAGAATCAACGGGGAAAGCGTGCGGTGGTGGGACATGTTTTTACATCAACGAAAGGTGATGTACAGATGTTACAGCGTTAAAGAAGATGTGCTGTTCCGATCTAGAAGCACTTTTCATTAACTGTAAGCCGTTCTATTCGCCGCGGGAGTTTCACTCGTTCATTCTCGTGAGTATTTACATCCCTCCGCAAGCACACGTGAGCTCAGCTTTACAGAAACTCGCTGATCTGATCACAGAGACAGAACAACAACACCCTTTTATTATCTGTGTGTTGTTGTTGTCTCCGTGTACTGGAAGCTTGTGACACTATAACAAATTCCTTGTATGTGCAAACATACTTGGCAATAAAGCTCTTTCTGATTCTGATTCTAAAATATAAACCCATGTTGGATTTTAAAGGGTATCATTCCTTAAAACAAAATCCCATTTTTAACTGTGATAGAATGCAAAATATTTTGCAGATTGATATTATTATATATTTTTTACTATAGTATAATATATTTGAATACATTGTAAAATGAATAATGTTAAATTAATAATTTTATTTCTGGATAAAGAAAATAGGAGTAACTCCTGTAATTAAAAATGTCATCAAATCAGGCATCTGTTTTCAGCATTTAAACATCAAAATCATGATACCCTTCAATAATATAATTGAACATATAGGCTACAATTAGGGTTATGCACTCCCCATGCATGAAGAAAATAAGGTTGCATCACAGGAGCTCTACAAGAATGTTATAGAGTGATTAATGCAGTCAAGGAAAACATGAAGAACATAAAGTGGAAAATAACACAGGTAAGACAAATACATTAATTCTTTCCATTTACATATTAAACTGTTGGTAAGCCGACAAGAAAAGTTATTTAGGAAAAGTATTATTTTAGTTATTGCATTTAAGACTGCTATACAATGTGCAGCTAAAAAAAAAAAGTAATGTAGCCTATGTCCCAATGTGGCTATAAGCAAGCGTCGATCAATGAGCACATGATCAAATTACATCACTTTAGGGCACGCAGCATGTATCCATGGCAACGCTCAGCTGCGTAGTGACAGTTAAAGGTCCTCCGTGATTCCTCAGACACGGCCTTGAGTTTTCGCTTTCGTTGGTCGAAAAGGTATTTATACTTTTATATTTGTATACATTAGCTACCTTAACCACTGTGTATCTCGTAATGCTTACATTTTGTGAAAAGTTTACCTTTTAAACGCTTGCTGAAGTGGTCCCGTACGGCTGCTGACGTTAGCCTAAGTGAACACTTTCGAAGCTAACGTTAGCATGTAAAGCTGAAATGATTCAACTTATATAATATTGACAGATATTGAACTTAAATATTGAATTTCCATATGGTAAAAATACACACCGATATGCCTATATGCGGCAAAAAGGCCTATGTGCGCTAAATTTCGGACCGCTTGGTCTAAATTCAAATGTGTTCATTTTGTTGTTTTAGGTTAGAAGACAATGGGAAGAATTGCCATCGGACTAGCCACAGCTGACAACCAGACGCACACACACACACAAGGAAAGAGCACCGCAACTTTACAATTGTTCAATTAAAATAAACGTATTTTGCTCCATACAACGTGTCTGTTGTCTTTGATTAGCCTAAAAGTAAAATAAAATGACATTCATAGGACTTAAAGCGAAAGTCCCCTAATCGTCCCGAATGGCCGCTGCACCTCCTGTGAATGTCCCCTTGAACGTCCGGAGGACGTTCGCAGAGGCCATATAGGGGACGTCCTGGGGACCTTTTTTTGTTAGCTGGGATTATGTTGCATCTTTCATCTTTAACTTTGAGACCCCGCCCTTCCCCGTCTAATAAACTCTTCTCATGCTGAGATGTGTTGATGCGTGTGAGCATCTGTGAAGCCTACATTTTCCGAAGTAAGGAGGGAACATTACTGTTTTTATTAGTTTTCGGTTTCAGGTATGATTCTGTATGATTTCCATCAGTTTACACTGTAATGACGCTTGCAAACTCGCGCTGTGTTGAGAACCACTGTGTGTAAAAGATGTGTCCCACCAGAAATAAAGAACCAGAGAAGCTACTGGTATTGGTACAACCCAGACCAGGTTATTTAAATGCGTTTTGCTATCACATTTTTTGTCACATTTTTACATGTGATAGCTTTATTGCAGCACTCAGTTTATCTGGCATGAGTTTATATAAAGCTGAACACATATTTATCTCACCTTGTGTACTGTATATTGTAAATATGTGTGGTTGTATATAAGAAAAATACAGTGACGGGGATCAGTTTTCAAATGTTTTGAAATGGCCACAACGTAGTAAGTCGAAGGAACAAATATATTGATTGTTATTTTGTATATATATATATATATATATATATATATATATGTTAAGTTGCTGTGCTATTAAAAGTGCACAACACAGGAGAAATCCAAATAACAGTCTTTTAATAATAAATCCACACCAGAAACAAAAGGAATCCAGGAGCAAGCGGTAGCACAACACGAAGATACAAACAAATAATAGCAGACAGGGAACTAAGGAACAGTCAGGGCTTATAAACACAGGGGCTGTGTCCGAAATCGCCCCCTATACCCTCATTCACTTTTCCCTACATTAGGTCACTAATTCAGTTCACTAGAAGGAGTGAATGAAAACGAGTAGTGAATTCGGACACTGAGT
>NW_015505755.1:1232641-1239865 GCF_001515645.1 Sinocyclocheilus grahami
ATGTATAAACCCTAATCAAACAATTTAATAATCAATTTACAATGAATTTATACCCGTGTTGTACAATATGCTGTACACCATGGATGAGCGCTTTGTAAAAATGAACGGATTGATTATTCAGCTGCGGGCGCCATCTTCTGGCGAGATGCAGGAATTCATTCGGCGCATGACTCTCACGGTGCATTATGGGCATTCTCTAGCCGTTGAGTGTGCACCAGTTGTACACTCGTTTTTGCAGTGCATTGTGGGATTGAATGAGTGCACTCGAGAACATCCACTATGGTTTCGGACACCACTAAAAATGGCTGTTCCCTCAAATAGTGCCCTATTTAAGGGTATAGGGGGCGATTTCGGACACAGCCTGGGACTAATGGGATAATTAAGCAAACACAGGTGAACCGACTGACTAATTAGACTAATAAAACTAGGTCACAGAGGAGACTCTAAACACACAGGCATGTGACAGATCGCCCCCTCTCGGGAAGGCATGTCCTCGCACCATAAAACAATCCAACAGAGGAGGGAGGGTGGGGGTTCAGGAGGCGGCGTGGGGCAGGCAAGGGGCAGGCAATGGGAAAGTGGCATAGTTCATTGGTCCAGGGTGGAGTAGATGGAGGGAGGAGCCTGGAGCAGGAGGGGCCAGGTGGGGAACCAGAGGCCAGCCAGGATAGTGGCCCACAGTGGAGTCGACGGAGGGAGGAGCCATGGTGGAAGAAGGGCGGACGAATGCATGGGGCTGACTGACGGAGACGGAGCCGATGGACAAGGAGCCCAGGATGAAGTCGAGCAGACGGAGAGCCAGGGCGACACTGAGGATCCGGAGGGCCAAGGCGGAGCTGGTGGCTAAGGCGACCTCGGCGGAGACAAGGATCCGGAAGACCTCGGCGAAGCCGGAGCGACCGAGGACAAAGGCAGAGCGAAGGGAAGGAGTAGCCCGGTGGAGCCAGTGGGATGACGGCCACGGTATAAACAAGGGAGTTTGGAGCCAAGACGGAGCCGATGGGTCGAAGGACCAAGGTGGAGTCCAGGACTCGGAGGCTCGAGGCGGAGACAGGGGATCCTCATGCCTAGGCGGAGCTGAAGACTGGAAGTCCTGAGGCGGATCAGAGAGCCCAGATGGCGCCAACTGAGGGTGAGCTGAGGGACTGACAGGCACCGGCAGAGATAGGGCTGAGGAACTGGCTGGTTTTTGAAGAGGAGGCGGGAGAGGGAGGCTGGGAGGGAACACAGGAGAACAGGAGCTGGGTGGAACCAGCGGAGATGCAGGAGATTCAGGGCTGGATGGAACCAGTGGAGACACATGAGATTCAGAAACCTCCCCAACCAAGTCAATCAAATCCATATCAAAGAAGTCCATAAGTTCAGTGGTCCAGTGGCCAGTTGCAGCTCACCCTCAGCAGCGGGAGTGTGGGCGTGGGTGTGGAGTGTTCCCTCCAAGCCCTCGATCTCCACCAAAACTCCCTCGGGAACAAACGGTGTTGCCAGCTCATGCACGTGGTCAGAACTCTTTAGAGGCTCAGGCTCCGGGGCGATGATCGGCTCAGTCGCGGCTTTACGCACTGGCTCATGTGTCTTGGCAGGCTCAGGCTCTCCGTCTGCGGTGGGCTCTGGCAATAGTTCCGTGCAGCGGGATGACAGCTAACTGGTCTCTGGTTCGTGACTGGGGCTGGAGATGTCCTCCTCGGTGGGGCAGAGGGAGAAATACAATCCATTTCTCTCCAGCACCCACTCCACGAAAGCGGCAAAATCCTCATTGGGACCATTCACTGGCAGGCATACCTTACACTGCTCACTCAGGCTGGTGTAATAGAATACGCAGAGTGAGCAGTCAGGGAAGTGCGTAAGGCACACCAGATCTAAAAAGTCCCTGGTATGGTCCTCCAGCGAACAGTCCTGTTGCTCCAGGCACAGGAGTTGAACAGCTGGGATATCCATTCCGGGAGAGGGGAGAAACAAAACAAAAAAGAAAAACGCTACTATATTTACTCACTTGAGGGTCTGCTATTCTGTTACGTTGCTGTGCTACTAAAAGCGCCTGACACAGGAGAAATCCAAATAACAGTCTTTTAATGCTAAATCCACACCAGAAACAGAAGAAATCCAGGAGCAAGGGGTTGCACAACACGAAGATACAAACAAACAATAGCAGACAGGGGACTAAGGAACAGTCAGGGCTTATAAACACAGGGACTAATGGGATAGTTAAGCAAACAGATGAACCAAATGACTAATTAGACTGGGAAGACTAGGTCACAGAAGAGACTCTAAACACACAGACATGTGTCAATATGAGGATATATATATACATACATATACAGGGCTGGACTGGGACCAAAAATCGGCCCAGGCATTTTTTTGGTCCAGGCGGCCCACCACCATTTATATATATATATATATATATTATACACACACACACACACAAAGAAAAACAAGTAGATAGAATAGAAAAAATCGAAAGCTAGTGTTTGTTTTGTTTTTTGTTTTTTTAAATAAAAAAAGAAGATAATTATAGATAAAGTAGAATTAAAATAGAATAGAAAGTGCTACAGTTAGAGGGTCAAATAAAGGTGGAACAGATGTAGTTTCTTGAAGATGGCTAAGGACTCAGCTGCTCGGATTGATTTGGGCAGGTCATTCCACCAGGAGGGAACAGTTAATGAAAAAGTATGTGAAAGTGATTTTGTGCCTCTTTGAGATGGCACAATAATACGCTGTTCACTTGCAGAACGCAAGCTTCTAGAGCGCACAGAACTCTGAAGTAATGAATTTAGGTAAAGGGGTGCAGAGCCAGTGGTGGTTTTGTAGGCAAACATTAATGCCTTGAATTTAATGCGAGCAGCTACTGGTAGCCAGTGCAAACTTATAAACAGAGTTGTGACCTGCGTTCTTTTCGGCTCATTAAAGATTAATCTTGCAGCGGCATTTTGGATTAATTTAAATATATACAGTGGGTACGGAAAGTATTCAGACCCCCTTAAATTTTTCACTCTTTGTTATATTGCAGCCATTTGCTAAAATCATTTAAGTTAATTTTTTTTTCCTCATTAATGTACACACAGCACCCCATATTGACAGAAAAACACAGAATTGTTGACATTTTTGCAGATTTATTAAAAAAGAAAAACTGAAATATCACATGGTCCTAAGTATTCAGACCCTTTGCTGTGACACTCAAATATTTAACTCAGGTGCTGTCCATTTCTTCTGAGCATCCTTGAGATGGTTCTACACCTTAATTTGAGTCCAGCTGTGTTTGATTATACTGACTGGACTTGATTAGGAAAGCCACACACCTGTCTATATAAGACCTTACAGCTCACAGTGCAAGTCTGAGCAAATGAGAATCATGAGGTCAAAGGAACTACCTGAAGAGCTCAGAGACAGAATTGTGGCAAGACACAGATCTGGCCAAGGTTACAAAAAAAATTCTGCTGCACTTAAGGTTCCCAAGAGCACAGTGGCCTCCATAATCCTTAAATGGAAGCATCATTACTCAAGTCACATGATCTTTCAGAAATCATTCAAATATTATGATTTGCTGCAAAAAAACAAAAACATTTATAATTTTTATTATGTTGAAAACAGCTGAGTAGAATTTTTCAGATGATGAATAGAACAGCATTTATCTGAAATTGAAATCTTTTGTAGCATTATGAATGTCTTTATCATCACTTGATCAATTTAAAGCATCCTTGCTAAATAAAAGTATTAATTTCTTTCCCCTCAAAAAATAAAAATTCTATTGACTCCAAGCTTTTGAATTGTATAGTGTTTAATGTTACAAAAGCTTTTTATTTCAGATAAATGCTGATCTTTTGATAATAAAAATAATAATAAATGTTTCTTGAACAAATCAGCATATTAGAATGATTTCTGAAGGATCATGTGACACTGAAGACTGGAGTAATGATGCTGAAAATGTAGCTTTGATCACAGAAATAAATGACATTTTAATATATATTTAAATAGAAAGCAGTTGTTTTAAATAGTAAAAAAAAATCACAATATTACTGCTTTTGCTGTATTTCGGATCAAATAAATGCAGGTTTGGTGAGAAAAGACTTCTTTAAAAAACATAAAAAAAATATTACTGTTCAAAAACTTTTGACAGGTAGTGTATGTATGTACCGGTATGTATCACACTCATATCACTTCTAGTTGTTTTGGATAAGAATAAAACGTCAGGTCCGACATATCGTGTCTTTTTAATTTAAATCTAGATTTATTTGCATTGGCCCATGGAAACCTCAATGAACACACAAAAAAAAGCGCGGGGGACGAATTTACATTTTATTAAAAAGTGTTTAAGTATTCTACACTCATGGCGCACACACACATTAGGATAGGTTAGATGTCTGCCTCCGTTGCGAGTCCCTATCAAGCACTTTACCGATTCAACTACTCTCCTCTCCTCATCCTGCCTGGCTCTTTGGCCCGCATCACTCACCGCAGAGCAAGCCTGTTGCCGACGAGGAAGAAGTTGGGGTGAAGCGATCTTTATATAGGCGGAGCAAAATACTTAATCGCTCCGTCTATAGCGCATTGTGATTGGATGGTTTACGCTGTCTATACAGGAGACAATCCAATGGGCCACTGGCTGCTCGCTGTCCCTGCGTGATGGTCCTTGGCAAAAAAAAACAAAAAACTTTTTGTCGGCCCCTTAAGTGCGTCGGCCCACCGGGAAAATGCCCGGAATGCCCGATTACCAATCCAGCACTGTATATATATTGCATAAGGGTTTCCGTCTCACTACCCATGATGTTGGTTTTGCTTTGTGTAAATGAGAAAAAAAAATCTAGCAACACACAAATATTAAAGTTCACACATTAGAATTTAGTTTTGCATAAAAAGGTGCTTAACAATATTACACCCTCATCTCTTACATCCACTTCGTTGTTGGATTAATATTGCTTTTATTGCCTTTGTGATGGAGCTTGTAATGAATTTGAAAGCCACACAGGAAACAAGAAGAGAGAAAAGTGTCTTTGATATCAGATAAGTGCAGCATGGAAAGGAGCTGCAAGCCCAAAGCTGTCTGATAGATGAAAAAGATCAGAGGAACGGACTACCGAAGATGCTTTCAGGGAACACTCCCACACTGCCATTTGAATATTATAAAAGGACATTAAATTATGGGGTAGAGCTTTTTAATTTAAAGTTTGACATTCAAGTATTGCAATGTCTTATTGTATGCCAGAACTGACCATCTGACCACATTATTTTAAATACAGTGTGACTCGATCTGAAGCTTGTGTTGTTCATTGCAGATAATTTAAATAGACCGCAAAAGCTAGTTAATCAATATTTAATGCTGTTGTACTGAATATCACCATGGCTGCAGGTAATCAAAACAATCAATTACATTTAGAATTCAGTACAACCATTAAGTTTGTGAGACACTTTTGGAATACTGTCTCTGTAATAATAAAATAATATTGTGCTGTACCGCATACCTTGTCAGTGTCATACGCTTGCTTAGCCCTTTGTTGTGATAAACAGTAAAGTGTTTAAGCGCTAGCAAAAGACAGTGTAAAGAAATACTCTTTGAGAGAAGCAGTCAATCAGCGGAAGTTAAAAGCAAATCGTAAGTGTATTTATTTCTTGTCTCATTAGTGTTTAGCTCAGTTGTCGTTGCTAAGAAATGCTTGTTTTGTTTACTGTGCTGAAGTTGCATTTGGTCTCGTACTGTATCTCATACCTTGTCAGTGTCGTGCGCTTGCTTAACTCTTTGTTGTGATAAACATTAAAGTGTGTTCAGCTGAATTAAATTTCCGTTTTGTCAAATGGGTATAAAAAAGTTTAGTACACTGCGGTAGCGGTCGTGGTCGCGGCAGCCCTCGTGTGAAAACCGAAGAGTGTAAAGACCATCGACTCTACCGTGCGACTCCACAGGGAAGGGACACAGACAAGGGACATAAGTATCACTTTTGACTCAACTTCTTTTTTACACCTTTCTTCACTTCTGTTTCTGTTTTTATGACCAACTCTTACTATGTGTTTCCATATCCCTACTATTACTACCACTCGCAAATCACGCATTACACACTATAGGCAGCGCAATCCTAACAACCTGCGCACTTTGCCTATGTCTGCTAATACACTACTTTCTTTTTCTATTGTTCTCTGGAATTGTCAGTCTGCAGTAAACAAAGCAGATTTCATTACATCTATTACTAGTCATTCAAGACTAAACATCATGGCTCTGACAGAGACGTGGATCAAACCAGGGGACACTGCTACTCCTGCAGCACTCTCCAATAATTTCTCATTTTCCCACACTCCCTGTCTAACTGGAAGAGGGGGAGGTACTGGACTGCTTATCTCTTATGATTGGAAATTTATTCCATTACCTTCTCTGGGTATTAGCAGCTCCTTTGAATCACATTCAGTCACTATTACCCACCCTTTTAAAATCCATTTTGTAGTTGTTTATCGACCCCCAGGACCAGAAGGTAACTTCTTGGATGAATTAGATGTACTGCTCTCAAACTTTCCTGAGGATGGTACTCCCCTAGTTATGCTTGGAGACTATAACATCCACCTAGATAAACCTCAGGCTGCAGACTTCCACACTCTGCTTGCCTCTTTTGATCTAAAGAGAGTGTTAACTACAGCTACTCACAAATCAGGCAACCAACTGGACCTTATTTACACAGAACTGCTCCACTGATTATGTACTGGTTACTCCACTGCACACCTCAGATCCCTTCCTCCTCACTCTTAACCTCAACATGGTTCCTGACACCACACATACCGCTCCACATGTCATCTTTTGATGTAACCTATGCTCACTCTCACCCTCCCAGCTATCTGCTATGGTTTCATCTTCGCTTCCTCCCCCTAAACAGTTATCATCTCTTGATGCTAACAGTGCTACTGATACTTTCTGCTCCACTATTAGATCTTGTTTAGACACTGTCTGCCCCATGTCTTTCAGGCCAGGCCGTACCACCCCTTCTGCCCCTTGGCTGTCTGATGTTCTCCACGAGCATCGTTCTACGCTCAGGGCTGCTGAAAGGGTGTGGCTCAAATAAAAAAATACTACTGACCTTAATATGTATTAGTAACTCTCTTCCTTCTCTGCTAATGTCTCCACTGCTAAAAGGACATACTATCATAACAAAATTAGCAATTCGTCTAACTCTCGCATGCTCTTTAAAACATTTTCCTCCCTTCTTTGTCCTCCTCTATCCCTCCTTCATCAACTCTAACAGCTGACGACTT
>NW_015505755.1:1245458-1246855 GCF_001515645.1 Sinocyclocheilus grahami
ATTGTCAGTCTGCAGTAAACAAAGCAGATTTCATTACATCTATTACTAGTCATTCAAGACTAAACATCATGGCTCTGACAGAGACGTGGATCAAACCAGGGGACACTGCTACTCCTGCAGCACTCTCCAATAATTTCTCATTTTCCCACACTCCCTGTCTAACTGGAAGAGGGGGAGGTACTGGACTGCTTATCTCTTATGATTGGAAATTTATTCCATTACCTTCTCTGGGTATTAGCAGCTCCTTTGAATCACATTCAGTCACTATTACCCACCCTTTTAAAATCCATTTTGTAGTTGTTTATCGACCCCCAGGACCAGAAGGTAACTTCTTGGATGAATTAGATGTACTGCTCTCAAACTTTCCTGAGGATGGTACTCCCCTAGTTATGCTTGGAGACTATAACATCCACCTAGATAAACCTCAGGCTGCAGACTTCCACACTCTGCTTGCCTCTTTTGATCTAAAGAGAGTGTTAACTACAGCTACTCACAAATCAGGCAACCAACTGGACCTTATTTACACAGAACTGCTCCACTGATTATGTACTGGTTACTCCACTGCACACCTCAGATCCCTTCCTCCTCACTCTTAACCTCAACATGGTTCCTGACACCACACATACCGCTCCACATGTCATCTTTTGATGTAACCTATGCTCACTCTCACCCTCCCAGCTATCTGCTATGGTTTCATCTTCGCTTCCTCCCCCTAAACAGTTATCATCTCTTGATGCTAACAGTGCTACTGATACTTTCTGCTCCACTATTAGATCTTGTTTAGACACTGTCTGCCCCATGTCTTTCAGGCCAGGCCGTACCACCCCTTCTGCCCCTTGGCTGTCTGATGTTCTCCACGAGCATCGTTCTACGCTCAGGGCTGCTGAAAGGGTGTGGCTCAAATAAAAAAATACTACTGACCTTAATATGTATTAGTAACTCTCTTCCTTCTCTGCTAATGTCTCCACTGCTAAAAGGACATACTATCATAACAAAATTAGCAATTCGTCTAACTCTCGCATGCTCTTTAAAACATTTTCCTCCCTTCTTTGTCCTCCTCTATCCCTCCTTCATCAACTCTAACAGCTGACGACTTCGCTACATTCTTCATTAATAAAATTAAAAACATCAGTGTACAATTTTCCACACCACAATCTGTCAAGCACATCTTACCAGCAAACATACACTCGTTCACATCCTTCTCTTCACTCTCTGAGGCAGAAATCTGCAAACTCATCCTTTCTAATCATCCTACTACTGGTTCACTTGATCCTATTCCATCTCATCTCCTTCAAGCCACTTCTCCTGCAGTTGTACCTGCACTCACTCACATTATTAACACATCCCTTCACACTGGTGTTTCCCCTCAGCATTTAGACAGGCTCGTATAACCCCAC
>NW_015505755.1:1247547-1268976 GCF_001515645.1 Sinocyclocheilus grahami
CTTCTGCCCCTTGGCTGTCTGATGTTCTCCACGAGCATCGTTCTACGCTCAGGGCTGCTGAAAGGGTGTGGCTCAAATAAAAAAATACTACTGACCTTAATATGTATTAGTAACTCTCTTCCTTCTCTGCTAATGTCTCCACTGCTAAAAGGACATACTATCATAACAAAATTAGCAATTCGTCTAACTCTCGCATGCTCTTTAAAACATTTTCCTCCCTTCTTTGTCCTCCTCTATCCCTCCTTCATCAACTCTAACAGCTGACGACTTCGCTACATTCTTCATTAATAAAATTAAAAACATCAGTGTACAATTTTCCACACCACAATCTGTCAAGCACATCTTACCAGCAAACATACACTCGTTCACATCCTTCTCTTCACTCTCTGAGGCAGAAATCTGCAAACTCATCCTTTCTAATCATCCTACTACTGGTTCACTTGATCCTATTCCATCTCATCTCCTTCAAGCCACTTCTCCTGCAGTTGTACCTGCACTCACTCACATTATTAACACATCCCTTCACACTGGTGTTTCCCCTCAGCATTTAGACAGGCTCGTATAACCCCACAACTTAAGAAAATCACCCTTAACCCATCTCTTTTAGATAACTACAGACCGGGTTTCCTTCTTCCTTTCATTGCAAAAACACTTTGAACGAGCTGTGTTCAACCAAGTCTCTGCCTTTCTCACACAAAACAACCTCCTCGACAGCAACCAGTCTGGTTTCAGAAGTGGATATTCAACCGAGCCTTTTCAAATCTTCAATAATTATCTTGCTGGATCTGTCCGCTGCTTTTGACACGGTTAACCACCAGATCCTCCTGTCACAACCCTATTGGCAAAGGGCATCTCAGGGACCACACTCCAGTGGTTTGAGTCTTATCTCTTAGATAGGTCCTTCAAGATATCTTGGAGAGGGGAGGTGTCCAAGTCTTTATAATCAATCCAGAACGCGGCAGCAAGATTAATATTTAATGAGCTAAAAAGAATGAACGTCACACCTCTGTTTATCAATTTGCACTGGCTATCAATAGCTGCTTGCATAAAGGCATTAATGTTTGCCAACAAAACCACCACTGGATCTGCACCCATTTACCTAAATTCATTACTTCACACTTAGGTGCCCTCTAGAAGCTTGCGTTCTGCAAGTGAATGTCGCTTTATTGTGTCATCCCAAAGAGGCACAAAATCACTTTCACAGACTTTTAAATTAAATGTTCCCTCCTGGTGGAATGACCTGCCCAACTCAGTCCGAGCAGCTGAGTCCTTAGCCATCTTCAAGGATCGGCTAAAAACACATCTTTTCCATCTTTATTTGATCCTCTAACTCTAGCACTATCGATTCTAATTATATTCTTTATAGAAAAAAACTTGCCCCTTTTAGACTTGCACTCTATTTACTAACTGCTTGTTTTCTTAAAAAAAGAAAAAAGAACATTTGCTTCTCTAATCTTTTTGTATTCTATCTATTTGTTTTCTTTTTATTTATTATACAATTAACAAAAGCAAAAAAGGCCTCTAACACTAGCTTGCTCTATTCTTTTTCTATTCTATCTGTTTTCTTTTTATTTTTTATATGATTTAAAAAACAAATTGCTACGTGTACTGCATTAAGCTAAATGAGACTTTATAGCACTTGCATATCATTGCTCTTTTGTTGATTTTAATTGCTTCCATTGTCCTCATTTGTAAGTCACTTTGGATAAAAGTGTCTGCTAAATGTCTAAATGTAAATGTAATAATTGTACACTGTAAAAAATCTGTAGTTTTTACTAAATAATTTTGGCAGCTGTGGTTGCCAGAATAATTTTGTAAAAAATACAGAAAAACATTTACAGAGCAAACTGTAAATTTACAGTATAAATCTGTAATTTACAAACAAGAAACTTTTAGTGCAAACTAGTAAATTCACAATGCACACTGCTACTAAAATCTGTTTTGTATCTTTAACATAAACTGACAACCACCATGATAATGCAGGTGGTAAAAGTGATAACAATATGAAGAATCAGTTCATCACAAGTAGCTTTTCCACAAGCTATATAGAAGGCACACAGTCATTCACGCAAACACTAAACACAATCATGGTAACACACGACTCTTAAATAATGCAATAATGCATAATGCAATGCATTCATGAAACAACAGAAGATGTAACATAAACTCAAATGTACATAACTGATAACAAACATGACAAAACTATTAAGATAAAACAACATACTTTCAAATGTGGAGTGTCACGCAGGGAATTCTGGGAATATAAGTAATTTTTTTTATTGTAAATTATACGTTGATTTATTCTTTTTACTTCTAAAACCTACTTCTTTTTTTACTTCTTAACCTATTAACAGTTTTTTCCCCGTAGCATCTTTGCAATATTTTACAGTTAAAATTACACTAATTTTTTACAGTGTATTCATACTGCTCATCCAGGTAACTGAAACAATCTTAGCCAATCAGATTAGAGGACTGGAACTAACTTTTGTATAAATTAATTTCAGACACCTCCGAATTTCAATCGAACCTCACATCTTCTTTCATCAATGCACCAAAACAGATCAAGGCTGTGTTCCCAAAAGTGTTGTAAGCCTAAGTAGACCATTGAGACCATTGGCATCAATGGTTTAGGGGTATCAAATTATGGAATGGTTTAACCCATATGTGTGATGTTTAACCCATATATATATATATATATATATATATATATATATATTAGGGCTGGCTCGATACCACTTTTTCAGAACCGATACGCTCCGATACCAAAAATTCGAAATATCTGCCGATACCGATATCGATCCGATACCAGCACAGTTTTTTTAATCAGTGTAGAATTTTTATACCTCAATGTGTAAGTCGATCATCACTCTTTTGTATGTTACACACAATCAACTAAATATAGACAGCTTCATTATAAAGAAAAATAACAAACAAACAAATATATAATCATAATCTATGACAAAAATACTATTATAATCTAGGTTAATGGATAATTCAGTAGCAAAAGTTACTCTAGAAAAATCATGAGTGCACAATAATTTTATAAAATCCTAAACTTTTAGTGAAAAAAATACATTATTTAGTGGGTAACAAATAAAAGTGAATACGTGTAGGACTAAATCTGGTAGGCCTACACATTGCTCTTTGTATTGTTGTAAAATACATGAATGAAACACAAGTAATATATTTATACAGTATATAAATATATGCTATAGTAGTTAATATTTGAAGTGGATCAAAACCTTTCATCAAAATTGTCCTAAAACCAAAACAATACCCGTTCTTGTCTTAGGACAACTTTGATTAACTTTTTTGATCTACTTCAAATGTTGTCCACTGTATAAATTAAAAGACATTTCTTTTAAATGTATAACAGAGTAATGAGGCAGCAACATATGATAGATAAGACGAACAAGAAAGGCTATTAATAATCTTTCATTGTGTAAAAGTATTATAATACTAAAGGCTCCAAATAAAGAGCGGCACAAAGCGCTTAAGCGTATTAAATATGTGCGTTAGTTTATTGAGCCTTTTCTTTTAACCATTTTAAATTTCAGTTTCTGTGCTCGTGACAAACAATTCATAGTGCTCTCTACTCCAGTCTTATGATCTAACCAGATATCCGGTAGAAATTTACATGATTTAGAAACAGCACGAAACTCCAACAAGATAAATTCATTTTATGCAAAACCATTCATCTTTATTTACAGATCAAATATAACATAAGAACATTGAATCATCTTGGAGAGACCATAACCGAACGCGACACGCAGTTTAAATGCTGAATGGAGGATGACAGACACCCACAGCGGAGAGAAGAGTTTACGTCAACTTGACTTGAATTGTCACGAATTCGGTCCATGGACTTCCGTTTATTCACCACCAGAGGTCACCCTTTCCTTTACATTGACTCTCGCACAACACAAACTGTTGCATAGCATCCCGGACTACATATCCCATCATTCATTGCACAGTTTGCACACTGCACTGATTGCACTCAGCTGTTTATTATCTCCTCACTCACTATATAACATTCTAACTAACTGCCATTCTGGGCTGAGTATTGTTTAGCCCGTACCCCATTCCTAGTCTCTGTGTTTTCCTTGTTTTGCCTTGCCTTGCCTGTTTTCTCTGTTCTGATCTCTGTCTGTCTCCCTGGATTTATCCCTCTAGTCTCGCCCCTGTGATTCTGTCTGCCGATCGTCGACCTACGCTAGCCCTAGGACTATTCTTGTGTTTTGCCCGCCATATACCTGTTTGCCATTGGTTGACCCTGCCTGTTACGACCACGTCTCTGTCTTCTGTTCAGAATAAAGCTTGAACATGGATCCACACGTCTCACGTCTCTGTCGCCCCGTTTCAGAATACTCAGCCACACAAGGATCCACCAGCCTCTCGGATGGACATTGGTCAGGTATGGATACAGGAAGAATATTGTTAGCCCTTAGACAGGGCACACAATTGCTGGAGGGCTATATTCAAATATATTTAGCCATCGCTCATTATTCAGATCTGCCGGACTGTGTTTTGATAGACTTTTTTTATGAGGGCATTAATCAACCGTTAAAATCCAAACTCATTCACGAGGGTCCACATTCATCTTTAAGTCAGTGTATGGACTATGCTTTGTGGACGCTTGGTTCAGCGTTCATAGTTATGCTTCAGCGGAGCACGCTCACAAGATGGCGGACACAACAGCACCCAGTCATGTCACAGCTGCCCATCATGAGTCAAGTCTAGTCACAGTGGATCATCATGAGTCAGGTCTAGTCACAGCTGATCTTCCTGAGTCAAGTCTAGTCACAGCTGATCTTCCTGAGTCAAGTCTAGTCACAGCTGATCTTCCTGAGTCAAGTCTAGTCACAGCTGATCTTCCTGAGTCAAGTCTAGTCACAGCTGATCTTCCTGAGTCAAGTCTAGTCACAGCTGATCTTCCTGAGTCAAGTCTAGTCACAGCTGATCTTCCTGAGTCAAGTCTAGTCACAGCTGATCTTCCTGAGTCAAGTCTAGTCACAGCTGATCTTCCTGAGTCAAGTCTAGTCACAGCATAGCACCCCGGACTACATATCCCATCATTCATTGCACGGTTCGCATACTGCACTGATTGCACTCATTGCACTCAGCTGTTTATTATCACCTCACTCACTATATAACACCCACTCTAAGTGCCATTCTGGGCTGAGTATTGTTTAGCCCTTACCCCATTCCTAGTCTCTGTGTTTTCTTTGTTTTGCCTTGCCTTGCCTGTTTTCTCGGTTCTGATCTCTGCCTGTCTCCCTGGATTTATCCCTCTAGTCTCGCCCCTGTGATGCTGTCTGCCGATCGTCGACCTACGCTAGCCCTAGGACTATTCTTGTGTTTTGCCCACCATATACCTGTTTGCCATTGGTTGACCCTGCCTGTTACGACCACGTCTCTGTCTTCTGTTCAGAATAAAGCTTGCACATGGATCCACGCGTCTCACGTCTCTGTCGCCCCATTACATGAATATTTGTCTGTACCTCACATTAAACTATGGAACAGCTTCAGAACACTTGAAATACAGGTGCATCTCAATAAATTAGAATGTCATGGAGAAGTTCATTTATTTCAGTAATTCAACTCAAATTGTGAAACTCGTGTATTAAATAAATTCAATGCACACCGACTGAAGTAGTTTAAGTCTTTGGTTCTTTTAATTGTGATGATTTTGGCTCACATTTAACAAAAACCCACCAATTCACTATCACAACAAATTAGAATATGGTGACATGCCAATCAGCTAATCAACTCAAAACACCTGCAAAGGTTTCCTTAGCCTTCAAAATGGTCTCTCAGTTTGGTTCACTAGGCTACACAATCATGGGGAAGACTGCTGATCTGACAGTTGTCCAGAAGACAATCATTGACACCCTTCACAAGGAAAGAAAAAGTGGAAGGAAAAAGTGTGGAAGAAAAAGATGCACAACCAACCGAGAGAACCGCAGCCTTATGAGGATTGTCAAGCAAAATCGATTCAAGAATTTGAGTGAACTTCACAAGGAATGGACTGAGGCTGGGGTCAAGGCATCAAGAGCCACCACACACAGACGTGTCAAGGAATCTGGCTACAGTTGTCGTATTCCTCTTGTTAAGCCACTCCTGAACCACAAACAACGTCAGAGGCGTCTTACCATTGAGATGCACCTGTATAGTGCACAAAAACTTTATTGTGCTTTATAATGTTTATGTGGCTTTTGTGGGGCTTAAAGGGTTAGTTCACCCAAAAATGAAAATTCTGTCATTAGTTACTCACCCTCGTGTTATTCGAAACCTGTAAGATCTTCGGAACACAATTTAAGATATTTTTGATGAAATATGAGGGCTCTCTGATCCTCCCATAGACAGAAGATCAAGGTAACTACCACGTTCAAGGTCCAGAAAAGTACCAAGATGATCGACAAAGTAGTCCGTGTGACATCAGTGGTTCAACTGTAAAGTTACAAAGCTACTTTTTTGCGCAAAGAAAGCAGAAATAACGACTTTATTCCACATTTTCGTTTTCGATACGCTCATGACAGTATCATGGCGCGAGCGTGTGGTGTTTCCGGCGCCGGCGCTGACCCAGATCCGGCGTGATGACGTCATTACGCCAGATCTGGGTCAGCACTGCCACACACTTGCGTCATGATACTGTCGTGAACGTGCATCCAAAGTGACGCACTAGAGACGAAAATGCGGAATGAAGTCATTACTTTTGTTTTCTTTGTGCAAAAAAGTATTCTCGTAGCTTCGTAACTTTACAGTTGAACGACTGATGTCACACGGACTACTTTGTCGATCATCTTGGTTCTTTTCTGGACCTTGAACGTGGTAGTTACCTTGCTGTCTATGGGAGGGTCAGAGAGCCCTCAGATTTCATCAAAACTATATTAAATTGTGTTCCGAAGATGAACGAAGGTCTTACAGGTTTCAAACAACACGAGGGTGAGTAATTAACGACATAATTTTCATTTTAGAAGTACAGACGAATATTCAAGTCAAGTTGACGTAAACACTTCTCTCCGCTGCGGCTGTCTATCCTCGGTTCATCGTTTAAACTGCGTGTCGCATTCGGTTATGACAGTCAAGACGATGAAACTCTCTCCCAAGATGATTTAGGGTGTATTCACACCTGTCTTGTTTGGTTTGATTGAATCGAACTCAAGTTCGTTTCCCCTCTTGGTGCGGAACTTTTTGGCAGGTGTGAATACAGCAATCGCACTCGGGTGCGGACCAAACAACCGTACCGAGACCCAGCTGAAGAGGTGGTCTCGGTCCGCTTCCAAACGAACTCTGGTACGGTCCGTTTAAGGTGTGAATATGACCCGACCTCGATCTGACCCATTTGCAGAAATTGCGCTCAGAAACATACAGCTTGCGCATGTAGTGCTGTTGTTTGCATTTCAATGACTTAAATCACTTGTTTTTAAACCACAATGCTTAATGCGTACTAAATAGGCTAAAGCTTGCCGCAAAAGTTACCATGAATATGTTGGGGGGAAACTAATAAGAAGATTTTTGAATTATTTATTAATTAACTAGTGTTTTCTGAGTCAGTGTCGCAAAGATGAAATTGATGATCCTGACTTGCCATCTCATCATGGACGCGAAAAGAAAAGCATCTTTACGGATTATATAATGAAAGAGTTTTTTTGGATTTGAATTATTTCGTTTTGTAGTCATTTAAAGCTTTCTATAGATATATTCATCATCTGTAAGGAAAATATTCGTTATTGGTTCATTTTTGTGAGGCGCTCCTCTTCAACACCGAGACGGCAAGCGCATCCTATTTTTTTTTCTTTATTTGACAAAAGCACAACATTTTGTTGATATTGTGAGTGCACACAAATAGACCCTTTACAGTTCCGAACAATGTATTATTCTTACTTGTATTAGCAAAAATGACAGCGCATTTAATTTGTTTCCACTGATGTCCTGAAGCGTGCTTCAGCTTCCACAAATGATTGGATATGTGCCTAATAGCGCACATTTATCTAGGTTAAACGTTTAAACTAGCATTGTGATATGCTTTAAGTATTTTATCTATAGATTTTATTTTCTGCAAGTCGTACTTACAACATCGTATGACATTGTCTCATGTGATGCTCATAAGTTTCTTCATATTGCATTTGTATCTGATCTGATCTGATGAAAGATCTCCATTAGCCTGTTTTGCACTTCCTGTTTTCCCTGCTTGAGAATTTCTGTCCAATGAATGGATGACCTTAGCACACGTGTGATTTTGTTTACAATTTCTGGTTCACTTGCAAAAAGAGCAGTGTGAAAGCGAACCACACCAAACAAAAAAAATAAACATTGTGTAACGAATCAGCTCATGGGAAATATGAATAATTAACCATAACTAGTTATAATTAATTATTAATATTTTAGATCCGCTGTAGATATTTAGCTGACCTCTCAGGGTCAACTGTCTTGTCAATTCTAAGAACGTTAATTTCCTGGTTAAGGGAAATAACTTCCTTACTGTACAATTCTACAAAAGCTTGTAGCATAAATCTGCATGATTAAGTGACTCCAGTTATAAGCAAACAATGAACCATGTCAAGTGTGATACAAGTAAGGTTTTATTAACTACGTAAACACTTAAACTAGTCTAACATACTACATAAACACATACACTGGTCTAACATCCTACATAAACACATAAACTGGTCTAACATCCTACATAAACACATAAACTGGTCTAACATCCTACATACACACATAAACTGGTCTAACATACACACACACACACACATACAGTTGGTATAGGAAAGGGTTAAAGTTTAACTCACTACAGAAAGAGGCATAAGGAATGAGATTTATGGAACCATTTGCATATTCAGCAGATCTACACCTGAGGGATACGTCAGATTCTTAGTTCAAACACACCTTTGTAAAAAGGTGCCAATGATACCTTATGTATCAATTAATAAGGCTAAGTTTGATACTTGCATGTCTCATCTGTCTGAAAGAGAGGTTTGTGCAATCTTAAGGTTTCCAGTTGATCTTTGCTGAATTTGGGTCGATGAAAAGAACCAGCTTGAGTCAGAGTAACTTGATGAATGGAAAGGACTAGACCGAAGCTTAGGGTTACCGGGAGCGTTTTTCTCACCACCTCTCAGAATTCCAACAAACCACCGACTGGGAGGGTCCCTGGAGCAGGGCCTTTAAGGTCGGAGAAGATCCCCGCCTTTCAAGATGGGCTTGTCCAATGAGAAAGATGGAAATTCCGAGCGGGAGGTGGCAATTGCTGGAGGGTTTTACGACCCTTTGTCTCTAAGCATGGTAATTTGCAAATGGACTTGAATCGAAATTACTAAAGATTCTCAGGACCCTAATATATATTGCCTATGTACCAATATATAATATACACGCTTGTTTCGATCATAAGAAGGCGAATTCATAGATACTAAGCAAGGTAGGATTACATATAGTGAAAGGATGACAGGAGTGTGTTTCGATTATAAGCCTGCATCACAGTATACAATTTCAAAGACAAAATACACGATGACAATAATATACCCAATGACCTGAAGGATCATGTGTGTTCATTCAAAGAAAGGTTTTCCTATTAATTAATTAACAAAGAAAAGTCCTTCCCTTGTGGATTTTCCTTATGGGCAAGGAAGTGATTTTCTTCACCTAAATTCCAGGAGGTCGTAAATGTATCAGGTGTCAGCATTGCTATGGAACCAGGGGCCTGTTCAGCTTCCTGGGGTGTTACAGAGTATTTGTTAAGTCTAGCTAACAAAATATATTGTGTGTTTGAGTGGTCCAGACGCTACAATTGTATTGTGACAGACCAATGCAAGTGAACTAGCGGACTTTCCTTGTGTGAATACACCCTCAATGTTCCTAAGGTTATACTTGATCTGTAAGTAAAGATTAATGGTTTTGCATAAAATGAATTTATCTTGCTGGAGTTTCGTGCTGTTTCTAAATCATGTAAATTTCTACCGGATATCTGGTTAGATCACAAGACTGGAGTAGAGAGCACTATGAATTGTTCGTCACAAGCACAGTAACTGAAATTTAAAACGGTTAAAAGAAAAGGCTCAATAAACTAACGCACATATTTAATAGACTACGCATCAGTATCTCTTCACTTTGTGCTTTGAACTTCTCTATGCAGAGCGCATCAAGCGCATCATTCTGCGCACGGGATGTATATATTGTGTAAATAAATAATAAATAAATAGCTTATGATTCATTTGGAAAACGCAGCAAAATACAGTATCACTAGTGATTTATTCTAATTTGTTGATTTTTTTGGTTTTAATATCTGCATACACTACCTTTTCATTGACAGATATTTTGCTCTCTTTCTCTCTGTTAGGTACGTCTTGTTGCTCTTCATTCTGTTCTTCATCCCAGGTGTGGTGATGATAATTGCCTACGGTCTCATATCCAGAGAACTTTATAGAGGGATTCAGTTTGAACTGGAGCAGAAGAAAGACTCTAGTGGTATGAATCTTTTTTTTTTTTTGCCCTCACACCACAATTTCATTTATCCCTCGAAGCACTGAGTTGCCTGAAGCATGCCTGTTCACTTTGATAAACCCGACTACAATGGATTAGTGCAATCTAAAAGGTTGCACTAATTCTGAATTGTTTACTGGGTATAGTTTTTGATTCAGTGCTTCCTGCAATCAGTCAAAAGATGTCATGCCATCATTTGTGACATTTATTTATGGAAACTCTTTTTTTTCATGATGCAAGTGCTGTGAGTGAGGTTGCTGATTTTTTGGGGGGGGTGGGGTTGGATTCTCAAAAACTCAACAGACTTTTCAGTTCTCTCTCTATTTGTGAAGAGAGGCTGCTTGACCCATGTCTCCCATGGTGTGGACTGAATGCACTAAGGTCATTCTGAGTATACCTCCCTGGGCATTAAGGCTGTTGTTTGTGCACCAATGTACTGGATGGGAGTTCTCTCAGGGAGAAGCTTTAGACAACTTCAGTGAGGTGTAAAGAGGTACTTCTGGGGGCGTTTCAGTTAAAGACCTCCACATGTACCTATTATTAGAAGTATTCTTCAAAAAGTACTATTTGTACCTGTCTTGTACCATTGCTGTGATCAAAAAATTAGGCTGGAAAAAGAAAATGAGAGTATAGTGAAGATAATGTTTTGGAGAAATCCAAGTAGGGAAATGCTGAACAAGGTCTTACGTATTTAAACAGGATACTGGTTATACATGTTGTAACTCCTTTGTATCAGGTGCATGCAGAGTGTTACAAGATACTTTCTATATAAATAAGCTGATGCATCCTCCTTATGTTGTTGTGCCCTGGCAAACCCACATTATGCCATCTGCATTAAACCGCAGTGTCACTAGATTTTTCTGTTGTCTTTGGACAGCGCAATGAACAGGTTTTGATCTCATGCTCTAGGACTTTCATGCTTAGTAAATAAGTAATAATAGTCCAAATATGAAAATATACTGTATACTGTAATTTCAGCAGCACTGCAAACCTGCAGTTCAGAATTTTGTATATTTTATTTATATATGCATCTTTATTAAAACAACATATATTCAAAAATATGTATGTTTATACATGTTTTTGTAATACATATAGGTATACCTTGCTAGTACCAGATTGGACCTCATTTTGCCACATTGCAAAGGTGCTCAATTGGACTGAGATCTGGTGACTATAGAGGCCATTTTAGTATAGTGAAGAAGAAACCAGTCAAGAAACCAGTTTGAGGTGATTTGAGCTTTGTGACATGGCACGTAATTCTGCTGGAAGTAACTATAACAAAATGGGTACACTGTGGTCATAAAAGGAAGGACATAGTCAGCAACAATACTCAGGTAGGCTGTGGCGTTTAAATAATGCTCCTGTCGTACTGAAGGGGCCCAGTGTATGCTAAGAAAATATTCCCCACAACATTACACCACCACCACTAGCCTGAACTGTTGATACAAGGCAGGATGGATCCATGCATTCATGTTGTTTACACCACATTCTGGCCCCACCATCCGAATGTCACAGCAGAAATCGAGACTCAAAAGGCAACCTTTTTCCAGGCTTCTATTGTCCAGTTTTGGTGAGCCCGTGGGAATTGATTGGAATCGTTTCCTGTTCTTAGCTGACAGGAGTGGCAGGTAGTGTGATCTTCTGCTACTGTAGATTGGCTATTTGAGTTACTGTTGCCTTTCTATCAGCTCAAACAAGTCTGGCCATCCTCCTCTGACCTCTTGCCCACAGAACTGCCACTTACTGGATATTTTCTCTTTTTAGGACCATTCTCTCTAAACCCTGAAGTTGGTTGTATGTGAAAATCTTAGTGGATTAGCAGTTTCTGAAATACTCAGACCAGCCCGTCTGGCACCAATAACCATGCCACATTCAAAGTCACTTAAATCACCTTTCTTTCGCATTCTGATGCTTGGTTTGAACTTCAGCAGATCGTCTTAACCATGTCTACATGCCTAAATGCATTGCTGCCTTATGATTGGCTGATTAGATATTTACGTCAATGAGCAGTTGATCAGGTATACCTAATAAAGTGGCTGATGAGTGTATGTTAATATATGAAATTGTTTAAATTTGTAATAGGTTTCATATGTGTTTTTACTTCATATGACAATATATTTCATATATAGAAATGTAATACATTTACATACTGTATATTACAAATGCATATTAGCTTTGAATTCCTGACTGTGACGTTTAGGTCCTCTATTGGTCATAGGTCTTCTCATTATACAGATTCGAGAGTCAGAGTTCAGCAAACTTTCGTATGCAACGGAATGTGAAATTTCTTCTGCATTTCTCGTGTTCGCATGGGTATGAATAGAGTGCAAGTCTAGTGTGACTGCAGCTAAACAGAAATACCACCAATATGATTTTGTAAAGAACACTTTCGCTTCTTTTATGTACAGGCGTAAAGAATGGGTTGAACAGCGCACTGTCTTCTGGCCATGATGAGAGTGATGGGTGTTATATCCAGGTCCCAAAGAAGCCCCCCGCTATGGAACTTTCTGCTCTGACCACCTCTGGCACCGTCAAGGCGGACCGTCCACGGAGTAACACCTCAGAGGCAAAGCTCATTGCCAAGAAACGAGTGATCCGAATGCTGATCATTATAGTTGCCATGTTCTTCGTATGCTGGATGCCTCTATACTCTGCCAACACCTGGAAGGCTTTTGACCAAAAGTCAGCCCAGAGCGCACTTTCCGGAGCTCCCATCTCCTTCATTCAGCTGCTGTCCTATACCTCAGCCTGTGTCAACCCCATCATCTACTGCTTCATGAACACCCGCTTCCGCAAGGCTCTCTTGGCCACCTTTGGGTGTTGCAGGCGGCCGTGCCAGAACCGGAGGAAGAGGAGGGAAGGTGATGATGAGATCACTGGAGTCACAGGGGCGTCCCTAACAAAGTTCAGTTATACCACCGTTAGCATGGTAGGGCCGTATTAGCATTAGCATTGCAGGTTTTTTGTGACATGTACTGCTTGTTTAAGAGTTCAGATCACCAGACGTGTTCTTCTTTTTCATGGTGTCAACATGCTTTGTTCAATGTGTCAGTGTTCATTTTTTATTTGGAAAAGAATACCTCATTTGTCTGTTCTTTGTGCTGTAAACTGTCTTTCTGTGGTTGTTTCTTCAATTTATTTCATTGTGATACAATCAAAAGGTGCGGTACACGGGATGTGCAAATATGTAGCTTTATATTTATTGTGTAAGATCTTTAGAGAACTCTTCAGAGGATGATCTTATCATGCATGGGAAATGTACATAGAGAAATACCATAGAAATATTCTTGTATCTTCGATGTTATGGAACCAAATACTGCATGTTGCATGATCAAACAAAAGACTACACTTGTAGATAGCTGCTTTCCGGCTACAAAATGATAAATTTTATTGTCTATTTTGAGTGTTGTGATGTATCATCTATATTTTGTTCTCTGTTTTGTTAGATTTCTATAATGGCATCTTTGACTTAATGAGCTTTGCTTAAATGGCACCACTGAGAGTCCTTCTTTTGTATATTCTGATAATGACAGATGGTTTTGTAGAAGACAATGTTTAATTTGTGCTCCTTCTTTTCTGATGCACATCTCCTACAAGTTATCCTACATGAGGATGTATCAGGTGGGCAAGGCAATTCAGTCTTCAACAGAATCAACAGTCTCTTGGAAATCTTCACCCCAGTTGAAGTGATGCCATGGTCAGTACTGCCAAGCTGCATGACAGGTTGGAATTTTTAACGCCTTGGCACTGGAGATTATGATATAAAAGGAACATAATAAACTGTAGATGGAAGTTTGATGTGATTGCCTTGGAGGCACGAATGTTCTAATAGACATTCTCACAAAAAAAATTTTGTTTTTGCAAATTGCATTGCTCCAATCGATTTCTTCCTTATTGCTGAAGCTAATGAGACACCTGGGATATTCGGCTTCTCGTCTGGCCCCAACGAACCCTCTCTGAATATATGAAAGGAGATAAGCTCTTGTTTGTGCTGAAATTAATTTATTCAGCGGTTCATGCTAAACATGAAAGCTGGATCTGATTCAACCTCAAAATGATTGAACGCACGAGATGTTTGTGTGCTTATACTTGGTCCATCTTGTTATCCACTGAATTGTTAAAATGCCTGAATGACCATATTTTATACAAGAAACCCTTAAAAACATATTGTTACTTTAAATAAACATTAATTGAAAATAAAATTTTAAATTTAGTAGTAACCTGATGTAGCCAACAAAAATAAATAAAAATGAAATAAAAAATGAATAAAAACTATACAGACATATACAAAAACCCTCCCAAAATCTAATAGAAATGACAAAAACCCACCACAAAATTACCAAAACTTAAACTAAAATTACAATTATGAGACTTGTAAAAGCAGAGAACTGTACAGTGGCCAAATGCTCCTTTTATAAGAATTATCCGGATTCATCAGCATTAAAATGCAGGGTAGAACCAATTTACTTATATGTGTTACTTTTTCTGCCGACATAAATATGCAAATTGCATAAAATTATTAGTGAAAGAAGCCATCTCTCTATCTCTCTGTTTCACCTTTCTCCCTACCTCCTCCATGACTTTGGGGGTCAGCACCAGAATTCACAGCTTCATGATTTGTTTATGTGCCCCCCAGGATATACAGTGAGCAAATATATCATCAGTGCTCACACATCACACTCACACATGAATGAAGCTTATAGACTTCAACTGATTTAAAATTGTGATGGTGTAAAGTGCTCCGACCTTCTTACCCCTTTCATTTCTGTCTGATTCTCTCTCTTGATTACAACTCCCTTCTTGCAATTTTTCTTTTCATTGATCAGTTTTTCCTCTCTCTATTTCCTCTAAAGGACCACCTGTGTATGTAGTAGACCTATATCAAACCCAAGTCTTGGGGACAAACAGAGAGTGTTATTTCTCATTTAGGCACACAACCTGCCTGCTTAGCAGCTGCTGTTATATGTCTTGGTGTCAGGGACATCTGCCAAAAGCGACACAGAAAGTTGAACTGGTTTTTCTTCCAGGTTTGTTTTGTTTGAGTAGATGATAGATAACATAAGTCTGGCCCAGGGCTGGCGCTACCTATTAGAGCAGGCAATTGCTGAAATTAACCTGAAATTAACCAATTAATGTTGCCATTTCTAAGCAGGTCCCACCTTCTGAATGTTTGCCATAATGAACATATCCTTCAGGTGCTGCGAAGCAGAAGTGAAGTGAAGTGTGGCCAAGTATGGTGTCCCATATTCAGAATTTGCCTTGCCTTGCTCAAAGGTCTCACCTCAGTCATGGTATTGAAGTGGAAGAGAGTGCTGGTTATTCACCCCCCCCCCAACCCAACAATTCCTACTGAACCCGCAACATTTGGGTTACAAGTCAGACTCTTTAACCATTAGGCCACAACTGCCCCAACTGCATTTACTGTGCATTTTACATAAGGCTAAATATGCAGGCAAAGAAGTTAAGCTCCTAATGCAGGTGTGTGAGTTGTCGACATCTGTTTTGGAGTGATTGCAATGTATTCTAAATATAAACATGTTCTGTCGATCAGCATAATTTCTGGACAGATCATTAACCGCTTCATTACGAGTTTAAAAGAGTGCGAGCATTGACGCTCCCAGACGCGACGCTTTGAATTTGCGCGTACAATGAATGACACTGCATAATTCGTTGTACAAACACACTAGAACATTTTTTAATGTTGAAAAGTACCTCAGAAGTATGTCTCTTCAAAATTCTGCTGATGATTACTGCTCTACCATACATTTCTAACTAGAAATTAACTTATTTTCTGCTAAGTAGAGATAGTCTATTTCACTTTCACTTGATTTGTGTATTTAGTGCATATTTAAGGTAACAATGCAATAAATAATATCATATTATTAATATTATGACAATATCTGTTTCTGTCAAATATCTGTCAATATTGACTAAATGGGAGGGGGAAATCCTGCCCATACCCAGCTAGGAAAAAAATTATAAAAGCACTGATGTGCTTTTACTGAAGTGGTATTCAGGAACTGTGAATAAATTACTGAACAAATTACAATCAATCAATCAATCAATAAATAGCATTTTAACCATTGCAACAGTGTTTTTAATAAACGTGTTTGTACTGTGGTGAAGAATGAAGCTTATAGACTTCAACTGATTTAAAATTGTGATGGTGTAAAGTGGCAAATCCCTTGTCAAATAATAATGAGGTAAACAGAAATATTAAATCACTGTAATTCTGCTATATTATCACATCTAAATTAATATTTTTTGTAATAGATACATCCAAATCCAAATAAGCCTCACAAACAGCAAAATACCAAACAGACAACAGCAACAATACACATCCAAGTGGTACTCTTCTGCAGCATCGAGGATTGTGGGACTTTTAGTTCAGTACCATATAAAACATATTTAAGTGATAAGGAAAAAGGTTGTTAAAATGCAGTGTATTGGCTAAGACATCACGGTACACCATGGCCACCACCATAGCCTTAAATGAGCAAGATAAATGTATAAGCCTGTGTGTGTGTGTGTGTGCGAGCGCACGTTTGCATACACATAACCATTGTTTTGTATTGTTAGGCCATTTTTTTGTAGCAAATTGTCCTTTCTAGTGGTCATTATCTAAATGTAAATGTGGTTTATACATGTATCAGCAGTCAGTTATGTTCAGTACAATTTTGCTCTTTTGCACTTTGTAAAAGTTATGTGATATTGTATTTCAGGGTGTGTTTGTTTGTTTGTTTTCCAAGTCTGAAATGTTCCATGTTTTTTTGTTGATTTATTTGACTGTTTTCCCATTTCTTACATGTTTGAGAATGACAAATAGCATAAACAGATGACAGGTTCCATTTTTTTTTTATTATTTGTGATTAGCTATTCCTCTGAAGCAAACTATAATATATAGGGTTGTTTCTCAAAGATGAATAGCCTACTTTCTCACTGTAATATTTTCTCACAGTGTTTCCCTCTTTCATCTCCAGCTAGTTGCTGTTGTGATGAATGGATTTCATAGGGCAAGTTTCTTGGCAGAGTTTTAAGTGGATGTACACACTTTGAGTGTTGAATGAAAACTCGGTGTTTTAAAATGATTGGACTACATGAGGTTTGAACAGAAAACAAATCAATGTGCAGTCTATATTAAATGACAAAGCCCAGCTTCTTTCTGCTTTTAGATTTGTTGTTGCCCATGTCACAAATGAGTCAGTGGTGTGATGCTTATTTTTGTCATGTAAATACTAATTAAAAGAAGAAAACATTGAAATGAAAACTATATTAAGTAGTTTCAGTATCTTCTAATTTTATTTCTTAAAAAAAAAATAATAATAATTAACTTTTTATTATTATTTGAAAACAAATTGTCCTCAAAATCATGTGGAGTGGCAAACAAAGCCATGCAAAACATGCAGAACATCTTTAGCTCAGTAAGTCTTTCAGAATATCAGAATTTGACTTTTTTTTTTTTTAACAAGGCAAGGTTAATATATGTTTTAAAATGTCACAGTTTTGAAAATAATGTTTAAGATGTGTATACACACATATACTCAAGGTTAAATGAATATATTATTACTTTTACTTTATGGTGACACCACTTAACATTTGTCAAACTTTTCTTTGCTTTAACTTTTCTTAAAAATGATATAAAATGTTTTGTGACAAAAATCAACATGAATACAGAGAGTACATTTCTAAAAAAAAAAAAAAGTGGCTCATGCATTTGAATTATTTTTTTAAAGATTTTTATTTTTCTTTCCCAAGAATTGATTCAAATCAATTTGCCTTGCATGCATTTTCTTTTGAGACTGAATGACTTATGACGTCTCTAGACCTTCTCAGAAGAAATCTTCCAAAAACCTGTACCCTGTATGTTCTGTTTAATATGATTATGCCTTCTTGTCACCTAAGCTTTGAGAAAACTCTATCAATGTCTGTTTCAAAGCCAGTTGATCTCGTTATATGTTTGATATATTTAGAATACCTCTGGCAGCTTGTTTCACAATGTGTAAAATGTCTTTGCTGTGTTCTGGGTTTGTAGTTTGAGGCCAAGGCTAAAATAAAGCGTTCTGTATGCTGCCATGGTAATCTGTCTTCTGTTATCATGTCTTTGAAACTCCCACCTCTTCCTCCTCCATAACAGAATATTTATTCAGCTACTTAGTTCGCAGGTGATGTCTCTCAGAATCTCTTTCTCAGGGAAAGCCAGTGTTGTGACAGCACAGCTACTCAAAAGTGCTTGCGTCTTTTTTGTCTGCATAGCTTTGAGCAATAGGACAAGAGTGTATGTATGTACTGTGTATACAGGAGGGTAGAGAGTTTCATGATCAGATGGTGCCAGTTTAAAACTGCAAGAAAGATTTTTGTAAATGACACAAAAGAATTGCAGAAGAAGAAGAAGAAGAATTTTACTTTGCCTTTGCAGCCAGAAACAATAAATACGAGTAAATAAATCCAAAGTAAAGTGACATTTGGAAATACAATTAACCTCTTTGGTGACTCCTTTATATCAAGCTAGAGGTCCTTCACTGGGTCTGTCCAATCTCACAGTGTTTTAAAGAGCAATTCTAACAATCTAAATGAAAAAGGCACTCCCAACAAAAGAATAATTGAATTCTTGATAGCCTTTCACTTTTACATTCCGTAACTACCTGTCATTGTGGATGTTCTAAATAATGGTCTTTCTCTCATTTGTACCCGCTGTTGTTGTTTTTGGATGCAGTGAATCACTTTTACTGGCCTTGATGGAAATGAACAGATGTAAAGTTCCATTAGTTGATTTATTATTCAATGTCACCACTACAGCAAATGAAGAATACAGACAAGTTTATACACTTACAGAATCCTCTGAAAATGTTCCTCTTCTTTCAAATAAACAAGTGAAAACCTTTTGACTTACCTCCTCAAAAAGAACAGAAGAAAACGTCAAGGTTCATTCACAAAGCATGTTCACTGTATAAACAGCTCAGTTCAGTACAGCAGAATTTACAGGTCAATTTACACCAGGATATTTGTACCATGACCAGACTGGCAGAGATACCTTATAACTTTGAGTTGAGATTCAAGCCATCAAGATCTCATTACACTTCTGACAGTGATTCAAAGCTTTTTTCACATAGTGTACATTTAAAAGTTGGAAGAAGAAATAAAACAATGCTGAATTTTTACCTTAGACATAAAGCAGAGAGGCTATATTTCATATGGATGGACACTCACTGACGCTTCAGTAATGAGACGGGGTTGGAGGATTCGCTGTCAGCCAAATTACACACACACACACGCTTCATGATGCCCACTGCATACTAAAGGCTTGGAAAGCCCTAGAGAGCCAAGCTATTCATCTTCACTGGCCCTCACATTTCTCTCTGACCTTCTTTCTTTTTATTTTTCCTTTCATCTGGTATTGCAACTCTTGTTGCTTCATTCCATCTCTTTTGTTCTCTCTGTGTAAAAATCACCCTTTGGTCCAGCAATTTGCTATAATGTGGCCAAACATAATGACCCCATTTTACATACTGGTCCGTGTTGCATGAGTGTAAAAACAATGTTTTTCAAATGGAGAGAGACGGGAAATGGGAGGCAGTAATTGTCCATGGACTACACATTAGTGACCAACCCCTGACCCCAGGTCTACTTCTCGCAGGTGGCCATTTTTTTTTAAGTTTGGGATGCAAAAGTGTATATCTACATAAACTGCAGTGGTTTGGATTGGCATTGTGAGCAAGTCTGCATGAAATGATCATGCACCATTCTTGTTTTAATAATTAGCTGACAAGAGCTGACAAGTTGACAACTCAGTTGTGATGATCAATTCATTATCATCACATTTACAGAGCTTCTAGAACATTCAGACATACAGCACAGGTAGAAGAACCCTCTCCCACCACCAAATAATTAAAATAAATATTTCATGTTTGTTTTAAACAGATCTTTCAGGTTCTAAATATCAGAATATTGATGGTTAGTTATTTTAGCTAATTTATTTTAAATTCTTTTGAAACTCCTTGATAGATGATAGACATGATAGAATGCTATTATTTCATAATTACAACTGAGATTGCTATCTATTAATTTATATTACACAGTCAGCCATTTTGGATTTCTCACAACGATTGCTTCAATATAACAAAACAAGAATATATCATATACTGTAGCTTTCATTCAAACCTGAACAAATCTGTTGTTCGACTAGTAGAACATAATAGCTGACTTCTTATTGGATCATTAGTCAGAAAAAAAGCACTGCAATTGTGGTGGCATGTGTGAACTTAACTTATAGGCTATGCTAAAGACTAGTTTACTCACAGATCATTCCATTTTCAAGTTATTAAAAGTTAATTTCACTTTGAAGTCTATCTGGTTTCACTATTTTACACGCCTGTTATGAACATGATTATGTGATATTATTGAACAATCACAGCAACATGCCACATTCATGCCACTTCTCAGAAGCTCAATAAAGGTAAGAAGGATGCAGGTATACAGTGTGTTATACATTATTCAATCCTGTAAAATTTGTAACATCTGATTCATTTTATTTTTGTACTGTTCATTATCCAAAGTTTATCCAAACTGCCTCCCTTGTCTCCTCACATAAAATACCCATGTGTGAAAGTTCTGTCGTTAGTTCTGTCACCTGATTCAACTCATCAGCTCGTTAGTTGAGAATGTAAGACCTGAATTGGGTGTAACTGATAAGGGAGACATACAAAATGTGCAGAGCTGGCGGTGCTCCAGGACAGTTTTGAAAACCTGCACTAGAACATTTCGCATCGCGCTTTCAGAGTTCCTCTGAAACCCTCCACCTTTCCCAGCTCCACCTGTATAGATCTGCTACGGGTTATTATATATGCAATTTGTGCAGCAACAGCATGTCTTAAATAATCACCGCACCGTATCGGCGTATGTATTGGCATTAGCAAGTTTCTGTACTTGCTTTGCAGCAGCAGCAATAAT
>NW_015505755.1:1269220-1270295 GCF_001515645.1 Sinocyclocheilus grahami
TAACACAAACCATTGCAGTCTGTCAGTCTTATAATGGAGGTGAATAGGAATCAAGGCTTCGAGAGTAAAAAAAAAAAAGAAGCCTTTTTGTGTATTTTCAAAATATCTGGACACTTAGTGTGCCTATGACATGCCATTGTGCCACACAGCCTTTTAAAACAAACAAAGTCATTCTGTCATATAAACGATCTAATTTTCAGTATCTCATTCAAATGTGCCTCATTTGGTTGTCACTTCCCACACTGAAGGCTGTTACCTTGACTCATATGTGAAAGCTCTTTAAACAGTCAGTACAGAATCATTTAAGTAATCTATCAAGGTAAATTTTCATGAACCCCAGAGGACCATTAACCTCTTATAGTTTTGTTAAAAACAAGGATATTTTGTTAACTTGCCAACAATTTTCTCTCTCTTTTCCTCTTTCAAACCCAGCAACAGTTTTTGTCCACCCAACGCTATGTCACCTAACTGTGCTATTTTATCTGAACTTCCAGATCTTTAATTTCCTTATATGAAATTAAGAAATTTTGGTTACGTAATTCACTTCCAACAAAAGGTGAATATTCTGCTTTGGATGAAGTGAGAACCGACATCTGACATGTGCTACAGTGCATCATCATTGTTGCCTGGGTGAAACATACAGTTCGATTTCAGTGAAACTAAACAACAATTTGTCCATTTTAAAATGCCATGTAAACACATTAGTGTCAGTTTTCTTATTTTTGTGAAGTTGGCCTATTGTTTTTGGTATTGCTACTGTAGGTTTGCTCCAAATTAGGTGATGGTGGACATTTTTTCCCCTTTCAAATAGTGTTGTGTATCGTTTCATGTAAACTTGGCACAGAGAGTTAGATACGGTGCAGGTGAATGCCATTATTGATAGATTGTACCTCATAAAGGCAAAGTATGCCACAGCGGACAAGCTCAAATGCATTTCCTCTAATGCCCATTATCCCTGGCATATGTCTTATAGCGAAAAAAGTTTGCTCTATTTTGTTAATGTAAGCAGGGTTTTTGGCTAAATCAACACCTGTGTGAGATCTAACTTCCAGCTGTCATTACTTGTCCAACTAGG